>NC_068989.1:30848310-30852559 GCF_001194135.2 Octopus bimaculoides | reverse complement strand
GTTTTTGTTTCACTTTTAACACGTAATACTTAAATGGTGGAGGAGATATTATGTTGCCGTGAGCTCGAACTCTGCAAGAAGTTAAAAAATTATTTTTTGATTAAAGCACAACCAGAAGCCTAAGTAAGACATGTGTAAAATTTGAATGAAATTGGTTGTGTAGTTCTCGAGTTTTAGGGAAGCACACACACACACACACACACACACACACACACAGACACACACACATTCTCATTTTTATATATATAGATTGCCATTATTTATTATCAATTACTATTGATAATAATAATATTGTTTAGAGCAGTGTTCTCCAATGTGGGAGCTAGTGCCTCCTTGTGGGCACTGTTGTGTTGAAAAGAAGCACTGGGAGTTTTTATTTCATTTGGGGGGACAGTGATTATACTCAGGTGGGCAGTGGGCATTTATCCTTTCTTTTTCTTTCAAATTTTTAAAAATTTGAAAAACACTTTTACCACTTTGGTGAAACCAAGCAAATTATTGGCACCATGTGTAACTGGTGTCGCTAAGGTGAAACCCCCAAAACAAAAACAAAAAAAAAGACAGATTGACAAATGACTAAAAGAAAACAAAAGCAATGAATAAAAGTGAAAAGCTGAATGTGTGTGTTTGTGAGCAAATAAAGAATGGTGGTCAGAATTTTGGGAGTGGCTGATATGTATGTGTTTGCGAATGTGTGCGTATGTACGGGTATGTTTGTATGTATATGACTGCATGTATGTGAGTGTGTTGCAGTTTTGAATTCCTCTCTGCAACTGAACTTAAATTGACTCCTGGCAATTAAAGGCCTGGCCACACGCATGCATGTGCATGCACACACACATACACATATTTGTTTTAGATTTTGTACCCATTTGTACACCAGATAACATCTTATGTTCTGAAATTTACATTTTGAATTTGTTTTAATTATAAAATTACACCTCAGCTAAAAACTCTTGTTTTGGCTTTGGAAAACAGAAGCTTTTCTTTCTCTTTCTATATTTTTTGCTAAGTTAGAATTTCTCTGTTTTGGTCAGGATTTTCAAATTATTTTTGTCATGTATCAAGCAAAAGAGGGAAGCATTTAAAAAATTTAATTCATAGAGCCGAATAAAATCAAAATATAAATTTTAATCCTTAGGGGAGTAAACATTTTTTTTTTTTTCCTAAATGCTACGTGTTTGTATTAGATTTGCAAGATTCTTGATGTGAACTTGTGTGTTGAGACAAATTTTACATATTTTTCCCTGAAATTATATTTTTCCTGAAGCATTTGTAGCGCTTTCCATTTCCTTGAAAATAATTGGTAAATATTTTGTAAAGGACCTGCTCATACTTTGGTGTGAAATAATCTTTTTCTACAGGTTTTTCGAGCGCTTTCAATGTATTTTACCACTAAACCTGATGCAGGCTACTTTTTTCTGCAAAAATGAAGGGGGAAGGGAGGGGAGGAAAACTTGGAGTTTCCCGGGAAACTTGGAGGAGCCCACCAAACATGAAGTACTCTTCCTCCAATGTCTAAATCCAACCCAGTTACTACCATGAAACTTCGGAAAATGATCAATTTATTTTTTTAATAAGTTTACTATAAAAATTAACAAGTATTTTCGAAAAAAAAATGACAGTTATTAACTTACCTTCATTTATTTTATTTATTTTCACCTGTTATTTATTGGAGTACCGAATTAATTTCTACACATATTATATCCAGCTGAGAATAAATTTTGAGAATTTTTTTTAATTGCAACAAATTCTTCTATCATTATTATTACCATCATTCAAGGAATTATTTAAATATTGTGATTTTGCTTTAAGATTTTTCTTGAATTATTCATTTTCCATTATCTTTTCTTACTGGAATTATAATCATGAAATTCATTAATTGGAAATTTTGATTGAGAAATGGTTATTTAGCTCCTTGCTTATTGTGAACATGCCATGCACTAAGTCCGTGGATCTCTCTGTCATATACTTTAATTCGTGTCTCAAATATCTATTGTCACTCAACTAATTTTCCAGTTTCTTTTAAATAGATTAATATGCTTCCACCTCTAACCATATTTATTGAGATGCTACTTACACTAGGCAGGTGCACACTTACAATAGTGAAGCAGCTGATTTAGTAAGAGAAACTATTAGTCTTTCAATCATAAACTCTTTATTGTTTCAACAAAGTACTATTATTTCAGGAAAAAAAAGCACCCCTGTACCTCAATAGTTTTTGAAGAGTTAATGGTGGTTGTTGACATTATTTGTAATTTTTTTTTACCTTACTTTATTTTCAGTGCTTGAGTTCAACTATAATCATTTCAGGAAACTCATTAAAGTGAAAATGCAGACAGTATAGCATTGAATATATGAAATCTGGATTTATTATTGCTCTTAATAACGAACAACAGTCAATGTGTCTTCTTTGCGAGAAAGCTTTTTTTGAATGAGGCCAAGAAGCCATTTAGGTTTTCCAATCATTTAGACAAGATACACCTTGATAAAGTAGACAAAGATTTGTCATACTTTAAAACTCAATTAGATAAATTTCGCAACTGAAAATCTATTCACTCCCTTATGACAAACCAATCACAGAAATGTGACAATGGACTTGTCAAATCAGGGAAACCTTATACAATTGGAGAATAACCCATTTTGCCAGCTCTTTGCACAGTAGTACATCATCCTTCCCCAAGTGGAATTATCAGAACGATTCCACTTAGTAATAATTCTGTGGAGAGAAGAATTGATGAAATGGTTGAGGACATTGAAGAAATGTTATTTACAATACTTAAAAAAATCAACAATTTGGTTTACAGTTGGACGAGTTGACTCTCCCAGACAATGAAGCCCTGCTTTTAGAATATGCTTGCTTTATTAAAGATCAGAAAATTGTGCAAGAATTATTGTTTGCAAAGGAACTTAAAACAGACACTAAAGGTGAATCCATTTTTACTATAGTTAAACAGATTTTCACCGATAAAGAAATCACTATGAACAATATAGTTGCTTGTGTAACAGATGGTGCTCCAGCATTAACAGGGTGGTACAGAGGCTTTCTTACATTTTTAAAGAAGGCTGTACCCAATGTTTTTACAATACATTCATAATTCATCGTCAACATCAAGTTGCAAGACACTTAAGTGATTGGCTTCATAAATAACTTGGTATTGTTATCACAACAATAGATAAAATAGAATGTCTTCCCCTTAATTCCCAAATATTTTGACAACTCTGCAACAACAATGATGGAGAATTTGATCGTCTTCTTTTACTTACTGAGGCAAGTGTTTGAAGTGATTTTATTCACTTTTCAACACTGCCATACAATTTTTTCAAGAGAAAGCATGATCATTTGAGTGAGGATCTCTAAGCTTGTAAATGAGACATTGCCTACTTAACAGATTCATTCAATATATTCTATGATCTGAATTTGCAATTGCAAGGCAGTGATGTAAATTTTATCAAAGCAAAATTTGTTATTTGTGCATTCATGGACAAGCTTTCACTCTTTAGACATGATGATGGTCGTCGGGAGCTATGTCAATTTCCAAATCTTGCTCAACTAGAAAATAATCACAAGGCTGATATCTCTATATCAGATAATGACCTCTTCATTTATTGTGACCATTTGAAGTCTTTGCATGATGACATGAGCAGTAGATATCGGGACCTCATTAATATAGAAAAACCTGAGTGGTTGATAAACCTATTTATCAACACTTATACGAATGAAGCAGACTCTGCAATACAAGAGGTGTTAATAACTTTAAAAAAAGACTTTGAATTAAAGCCTCTCTTCAAAAAATCATACCAGGAATTCTGACTACAAAAAAAAATTACTGAAAGATATCTAAAGCTGTGGGAAGCTATCAAACTTTTCTTCATTGCTTTTCCAACTTCCTATATGACTGAATGTGGGTTCAATGCAGTTACACAGCTTGTTACTAAGCAAAGAAACTGCCCACAAATTACAAAACAAGGAGATCTGCAATTACTTCTAAGCAGCATGGAACCTAGAGTAATAGCCAGTAAACACCAAAGTCAACCATCACATCGAAAAAATTTGGGATAAACTATCAAATAAAAGCTGTTTTGTTTTATCATTTTTATCATTGGCGTTTATAACAGAAATTAAGACAATATTAAAATTACTTTTGCGCTAATACCTAAGTGTTATCTTTCTATGTAAGATGAATTCAGTATCTTATTGGAAATTTAATTTGATAAGGAGTCATTGACAAAAATGTTTGCATCCAGG
>NC_068989.1:30843934-30846886 GCF_001194135.2 Octopus bimaculoides | reverse complement strand
CTGATTCACTTGCAAAGTGTTGAGTAAAATTATTTCGTTGCAGACCTCCTTTGGGTCTTCTTATTATCACTACGACACACATAGTCCTCAGTTGGTAACATTAATTTCAAGGCCCTCCTAGATGAGAGACTGGCATTCCACTTAATGTCTATGTTCCATGCTGGCATGGATTAGAGAGTTATTAATGTAGAAATATGGTATCGTAGCTACTAACAGTTGAGGGTTGCGTAGTCTCGACTGCGTTTTTAGATTTCATTATTCTCTTTAACCCGGGCAAAGCCGGGTATTTCTGCTAGTAATTCAATATATTCATCCTTTTTCTTGGGCAATAGGGTGTGATCTGAGGGAGATTTGATTGCTATTTCTAGCAAGTCAAGTGACCACATTGAAAGTCTCTTGTTAGATCTGTCTATATTAAAAATTATTATTACTCATATGATTCTTGTTGTTTTTGTCAATTTTATCCTTGTGTTAACGCTTATGCCAAGGGAGGTAATAACTTAAATAGAGAAAGATTTATATATATATATGGAGAGAAAGAGAGGAGGAGACAAAGAGAGAAATGGAAATAGTGAAATCAATGAAAAAAAAAAAATAAAAGGAAGAGACATAGAAGAAAGTAAGATAAAGAAAGAGAGAGAGGAGGAGGTCTATATTATTCCACAATTGTGGAATAATATAGACCTTCAGTTACTGGCTCAGTTGAAATGTTTAACATGGTGAAACACTGTCATGAAGATATATGAATTAAAAGATATATCAATAGGTAATTAAATTAAAATGAAATAACCTTAGTTAGAAAATAGTTGTGGTTGTTACATTTTTACCTTTTATGTGTTCTGTACAAAAGGTTGTGACCATGCTGGGGTCCTGATATTATTATTTATTTTTTTTATTAGGTTAAATGCTTGTCAGTTTCAGCAAATGGGGAAAGTAGATATGATAGTTAATTGAGCAGACAGACAGATAGATAGGGGGATGTGTAGGTGAGTTTATAAATATAGCGATATGATGAAAGAGAGATATATTTATAGATATACAAATAGATAGGTAGCTGAATTGAAATGAAATGAAAAGAAATTAAAATAATCTCAATTGGTAAATAACTTGGACTGAGCCAATGAAAAGTGTAGTGGAAAATCCATGGGTCACATTATATCGGTAATGATAATAATAATGAAGAGATTAGAGTATGATATACACATATAAAGAAAGAAAATCATTGCTATTGTGTTAAACTATCGTATATCCACATTTGGCCAAATGTGTTTTTTTTTTTCAATATTTATTTTTCTTTGTAAATGACATGTAGTTTCAAACAAAAGTAGCAAAGGAATGTGAAAATGAAAATAAAAACTCAAAGCAAAAAACTGAATAGTTATGGTCATGGGTTGATTCACTTGTAAATCATGCATTATATTTGATAAAATCAATACTAGTCATTGACTACTGCATTTAGATTGTGTATAAATAGTATAGTGTAGTTTAGAGTCTTTATGCTGTTCAGTTTTATCTTTGTATATTCTGAGTTAATTTTGCTCTGCATCTACTGCGTTTGTTTAAATTTTTAACCAGTTGATGTTTAGCTGATCAAGTGGACTCATTATCAACCTTGACGATCCACAATTATTTGTACAATGTGGTCTTACAGCATATTTTTGTACAGTATAATCTTACCACAGTTATATGAACTCTTTTATTACTATATTTCTGTTGAAATACACTGTCTTTCTTTCAACTACTTTTAAAAATAAAGAATGTAGTAAAATAACTTTGTCAATATTAAGTTGATGTTTGGAACATAAATTACTAAAAAATTTTGATGGAGGTTTTACTTTAGATCACTTGAAAATTTTAAAAGTTTGAATCCTCAAACCCGAGGCAGTTTCAGGCAGGTTGGTATCAGACGGGTTATTCTGATTTTACCATAGATCTTTGTGCAGTATAATCTTATCACTGTTGTGTAGAATGTGGTCTCATGACAAATTTTTATACAATATGATCTTACCACAGAACTTTATGCAGTGAGGTTCTTAACACAACTATTTGTATAGTATGATCTTAACATAATTCTTTAATTCTTTGTATAATTTGATTTTACCACATGCATTTGTACATAATGATCTTATCAGATGATTATACAGACTGATTTTACTGGAGGTAATTGTGCAGAATGATCTTATTATTATTCTCTATAGTGTGATCTCACTATAGTCACTTATACAGAATAATGTCACCACAACAAGCCTTTGTACAATATAATCTTATCTCAGGCCTTTGCATAATATAATTGCCCCACAGTTCCTTACCAAGTCCTATATGTATCCTAATATGTAACACTTTTTCAAATTTTACATCTGTATATGTGCTATGGGCATTCCCATATTTCTGTATATGCTGTGTGAAATTACCATAGTTTTATGTAATATGTGACTGTTATGATGTAGCTTATTTGATGTTAGATTGTGATGAGGCAGATATGTCTAATTCATGAAGACACACATCTTGCGTTTCACAAACATTAAATTATAATGTTTATGATGATGGTAACATAAATCAGGGTAAAGATCAAAACTGATATCATGATATCGGTAATGATAATAATAATGAAGAGATTAGAGTATGATATACACATATGAAGAAAGAAAATCATTGCTATTGTGTTAAACTATCGTATATCCACATTTGGCCAAATGTGTTTTTTTTTTTCAATATTTATTTTTCTTTGCAATAGCTGATTCTTTTGGTCAAACAATCGTATCTCCAGCTACTTCAGATGCCAAGAATTCAAAAATTGTCATAGTGTAACACAACAGTTTTGCTATGGAATAGTGAAACAATTTTTTCTTTTTCTGAAAAAGTAACGTTTTGGACTTATAAAACTTCTGCATTATAGCAACAAAATGAAAACTAGAGTGTAAATGACATGTAGTTTCAAACAAAAGTAGCAAA
>NC_068989.1:30839406-30840337 GCF_001194135.2 Octopus bimaculoides | reverse complement strand
GTAACATTGATTTCAAGGCCTTCCCAGATGAGTGACTGGTTATTCTAAGACATTTATTGATTGTAAATATTTTCTGCCCAGTTACCTATCGGTATAGTGGTCATTTGCAAACTCCAGAGGCGACACTTTCATTTCCCTTTACTCCAAACGTCACACATTGTTGTTTCTATTGAGTCATGCCCTTCCAATTGCTATAGATCCATAATGCATCTTAAAGCTGTACCTGTCACCTGTATGGTGAGGAATCCTACATTGGGGAGTAGTAACGACTAGGCTACGGTAGCTGACTGATTATCATGATCATTCGTCTTTTGCTTTCCTGTAGCTTTGCTCTCTTTTACAAACCCAGTGAACATACATATATTTCCTATTTTAAAGAAATTCAAAGAATACATATTACACGCAAGTTAAAAAGATTCCCAACAATTAAACTTCTCTGGTTGACATTAATACACCCATCACCAATAGGGGCCTTAACTCCCACAATTTTCAGCTCCGTGAGCTCCATTTTTCAGGAGCAAAATTCTTTTAAGGTCCATGTATAGTGTCTTAGGCCAAAAATTTTTTTAACTTCCTGCATAGTTCAAGCCCACAGCAATATCTTATCTCCTCCACTATTTCAGTATTATGTGTCAAAAATGAAACAATAACATCACTCTACTGTAATGTCAGATACTTTCACTTTAACACTGAAACTATTCCACTATTTCAGTATTACCTGTCAAAAGTGAAACAATAACATGTCACTACTGCAATTTCAAATATTTTCACTTTAATATTTTCAATTTCATATTGAAACTATTAAAGTGAGACTATACTCTCACATATATACAGGCATACTATAAGACCCAAGTAAAAACATTCCCAACAATTCAACTTCTCTGGTTGACATTAACACCCCCACCCCCAATAGGAGCCTTCATTCCCACAT
>NC_068989.1:30834615-30839355 GCF_001194135.2 Octopus bimaculoides | reverse complement strand
TAGAGCTCCATGAGCTCCATTTTGCAGGAGCAAAATCTTTTTTACAGGTTCCAGAAGACTGAAATTTTGGAATATGCGCATAAACATCAATAGTATGGGATACATGTCTCATGATTAGAATTTTTTTAGGGTGTGTAAAGAGGGAAAGAACCCTCATGTGCAATTTTGATAAAATTCGAATCATATGTATTCCAGTTCCTTACAGAAAATATAACAGAAAAGTCTCATTTTTCAATTGCATGTAACACGGGCAACGCCGGGTATCTCTGCTAGTATATATATATATATATATATATATATATATAGCTAAGGCATGTGACTTAGTGGTTAGGGTATTCAGCTCACAGTTGTAAAGTCATGAGTTGATTACTGGTGGCATGTATCCTTGAGCAAGACACTTTATTTTCACATTGCTCCAGTTCACTCAGCTGGCAAAAATGTATGTACCTGTATTTTAAAGGGCCAACCTTGTCAAATTCTGTGTCATGCTGAATTTTTTTGTAGATTATGTTAAGGGCACAACATGTCTGTGGAGTGCTCAGCCACTTGTACATTAATTTCATGAGCAGGTTGTTTTGTTGATCAGATCAATTGGAACCCTCATTGTTGTAAATGACAAACTGCCAGAAATATGTGTGTGTGTGCGTCTTTGTGTCTGTATTTATCCTCCACTACTCTTGACAACTGGCGTTGGTGTGTTTACATCCCCTTAACATAGTGGTTTGGCAAAAGAGACTGACAGTATAAATACTAGGCTTAAAAAAATAAGTGCTGGGGTTGATTTATTTGACTAAAATTTCTTCAAGGCAGTGCTCTAGCATAGCCACAGTCAGATAACTGAAACAAGAAAAAGATAATGGTAAAAGATACATATCTAACATCATTGTTGTTTTTGATGCCTATTTTGCCAAGCTTGAATGAATCAAAAGAGAGTATGTTGAAGTAGAGTCTTATTTAACCAAATGCACTTTCTGATACAAATTCTTATCTATTTTGAAGTGACATAATACCAATCTATCAAACAACAGACAACTTGAACATAGTGACATGAAAAATTGGAAATAAACAATACTGTACGAATGAGCCTTTTGTTTACAAAGACAGCAGAACATGTCAGGGCATATAAAAAAAAACTTGAAAAATCTTTCACACAAGCAAATAACATCATCTGCATCAACAGTAAAGTCATTGTTTGCAATCAACAATTGCATCTAAAGATAAGGGAAAATATAATCTTATTCATACAAACACAGGCACACACACACACATACATACTCATGCTTTTTTTGTCCCTGCTTTCACCCTTTTCTAGCAAGTTGTATTGCACCCAAGCATTGTATACAATAAGCTCCTCCTCCTCCTCCTCCTCCTCCTCCTCCTCCCTGTTAAAGCAGTGAGCTGGTAGAATTGTTAGCATGCAGGGCAAAATATTAAGTGACACTTCATCCATCTCTACGATATGACTTCAAATTCCACGAAGGTCGACTTTGCTTTTCATCATTTCGGGGTCAATGATATATTGGGGTCAATGTAGTCGACTAGTCCCCTCCCCCAAAATTCCAGGCCTTGTACCTATAGCAGAAAGGATTAGCTCCTACCTCTGCTGGTAACAAAGAGCCTCTTACTCAGAGTGAAAGGTAGACTGTATGATGCATGTGCGCAAACAACTATGCTACACGGCAATGAAACATGGGCTGTGACTGCTGTGGACATGCATAGGCTTGAAAGAAATGAAGCTAGTAAGCTCTGCTGGATGTGTAATGTCAGTGCGTATACACAACAGAGTGTAAGCACCCTCAGAAAAAAGTTGAACATAAGAAGCACCAGATGTGGTGTGCAAGAGAAACGACTGCACTGGTATGGTCATGTGTTATGTATGGATGAGGACAGCTGTGTGAAGTGTCACACCCTAACAGTGTAGGAAACCTGTGTAAGAGGTCGACCCAGGAAGACCTGGGATGAAGTGGTGCAGCATGACCTTCAAATGTTGGGCCTCACAGAGGCAATGACAAGGGACCGAGACCTTTGGGAGATATGCTGTGCTTGAGAAGACCCGGCAACCCAAGTGAGATTGTAGCTGTGGCTTATGCCAGTGTCACGTAACTGGCCAGTTTAAGAGTGCCTTTCAATTGTCAGGCAATGTGCTGTGCTTGAGAAGACCTGTTGAGTCAAGTGAAATTCTTGTCATGCCAGTACCGCCTGGCTGGCACCTGTGCTGGTGGCACTTAAAGAGCCCCATATGAGTGTGGTCAATGCCAGTACTGCCTGACTGGCTCCCATGCCAGTGACATGTAAAAAGCACCCACTACACTCTCAGATTGGTTGGCATTAGGAAGGGCATCCAGCTGTAGAAACCTCACCAGATCAGATTAGAGCTTGGTGCAGCCTCCAGGTTGCCAGTCCTCAGGCAAACCGTCCAACCCATGCCAGCATGGGAAGCAGACGTTAAACGACGATGATGATGAGGATGATGATTATTATTAGGGTGGTGAGCTGGCAGAACTGTTAGCATACCAGGTGAAATGCTTAGCAGTATTTCATCCATCTATGCATACTGAATTTGAATTCCACCACAGTTGACTTTACCTTTTCTCACTTTCAACATCAATAAAATAAGTACCAGTTGAACACTGGGGTTGATTTAATTGATTTCACCCCTCTCCCAAATATGCTGGCCTTGTGCCAAAGTTTGAAACTGTTATTATTATTATTATTATTATTATTATTGCCTTTGCACAGCTTCTAACACTGGAGATGTACTACGGTGTCAGCTGTTCACTACCAGTGAACTAAGGTAACAGTTCTTATTTTTTGAGCACCTTCCGGAGTATTCGAGTGGTTCCAAGCAGTGCTGTTTTCTACAAGTGGTCCACCCTTATTGCATCCCCTATTTGTTCCATGTACTTCTCGAGGTTTTTACTCACTGTTCCCAGGGCTCTGACAATTATTGGTACCACTATCACTTTACCTCCCAAACAAACCTGTCACACATTCCTTATCACATACCTTGTTGTCAGCTGGGCATGCTATATCTATGATCCAGCAGTTTACTTTCTTTCTTAGTTTACTTTGTCTGGCTTCCTATTCTCTATCTCATGGTCATAAAATCCCACAGGATATTAAATTATCATTTTTGATGATGCCTTCGGGTTTATGGTCGTACCAATTTTTTCTTCTGTCAAGTCCATACTTGTTGCAAAGTGTCCAACGGACAAGCCTTGCTATATTGTTGTGGCACCTCTTATATTCCTTCTGGGCTAATGGTGTACATTGGCTGGCAATATGCCATATGGTTTCACCATTTTGTCCACAGATTCTGCACTTATCACTTTCTGATGTGTTGTCTACTCTGTATTTTATGTAGTTTGTTCTTAGTGCTTGCTCTTGGGCAGCACAAATTAGAGCCTCCGTTTCCAGTTTTAAATCACTTTTAGTCATCTACAGCCATCTTTTTTCTCTGTCTGTCTTGTTTTCAACATCCCTTGAAATTGTCAATGCATTTTTTCTTTACCTGTCTATTTTCAGTTTCAATTGTTTTCAGTTGCTTGTACAATACTTTATCTTTGCAATCTTTCATCCTACACAAGCCTGACCTTCTTACTTCTAATAATAGCGGTTCTGTGGCATTTTTTACATACCATGCTATGTTACAGTTCTATATTTAAGAGATGAGGAATTATGTACATTACTTACATTATTTACATTCAATGGATATTTGTCCCCATCTTGTTTGTTGTTAACACAACGTTTTGGCTGATATACCCTCCAGCCTTCATCAGGTGTCTTGGGGAAATTTCGAGCCTGTGTTCTCATTTCTTTCTAATTAGAAATTATAAAGAGAAACGAATGATATATATATATATCTGTCAGTAAATGGTGAGGTTGTGTTATATATATATATATACATGTGTGTGTGTGAGTGTGTGTTTGCTAGTGTCTGTTTTGTTTACTTATACACATCAACAAATGAGCCAATGAAGCACTCTGTATAAGTTCAATTTGCTAGAAATAACAGCCAAATCCCCCTCATACTATGCTCTGGTTAGCATTAAGGAAAGGGAAAATGTTTACTCCTCTCCATCATTACGATTAAGATTAATATTTTGTTTGGCTCTATGAATTGAATTTTTTTAAAATGTTTCTGTCCATTGCTTGATACAGGGAATTGGAAAATCCTGACCAAAACAGAGAAATTCTAACTTAACGAAAAATATAGAAAGAGAAAGAAAAGGTTCTGTTTTCCAAAGTCAAAAGATATGTTTTTAGATGGAGTATAATTTTATAATTAAAACAAATTCAAAATGTAAATTTCAGAACATAAGACTTACCACGTTATCTGGTGTATAACCGCAGTTCAAATGGGTAAAATACCTAAAACAAATATGTGTGTGTGTGTGTGTGTGTGGTTGGGTCTTTAATAGCCAGGGGTCAATTTAAGTTCAACAGCAGGAAGGAATTCAAAATGGCAACACATGCAATCATATACATACAAACATACCCATACATACACACACATACATACCTATCAGCCACTCCCAAAAGCCAGTTTGATCCAAAATTCTGACCACCATTCTTTATATATTTGCACACACACACACATTCAGCGTTTTGCATTTATTCATTACTTTTTTTCTCTTTTAACTGTATATCACTATTCATCTGTTTTTAGTTTTTGTTTTTGTTTTTGGGGATTCACTTTAGTAACACATGATACCAGGAATTTGCTTGGTATCATCAAAG
>NC_068989.1:30833036-30834262 GCF_001194135.2 Octopus bimaculoides | reverse complement strand
CACACACACACACACACACACACACACACACACACACACACACACACTCAAACTTATTCTAATAAGAAAAATGCATGATTGAAAATACTCTTTATTGATTTAGGTCAGAAAAAGTAAAGGACAAAAAGTTGGGTTTGGTGGAGAAATGAAGGGAAAGGATAAAAGGGAAAAGCTTGGCAGCGTATTGGTAATGTCATTAAATTTGAAAGGTTGTTTTTGTTTTTCTCATAGCATGTGTTATCATGTGCATGTCTATTTCTGCTCATACACAATGGTGTATGCTGACATTAATGAAAGGACTGTTGGTTGGTCAAGCTTTAAGTGCAAGTTTCTGGCTATCCTAGGTATTCTGAGTTCCGAATGAGCATAGTATCAAAATTCTTTCTCTGTAGTGGGGATAATCTTGAGTCCTTTTTAGTTGGGGAAGGGAGATCTCACAAGAGCTATACGCCATTAATTTCTCATTATTTTTAAACTGAAAGAACAATGCTACTGATTTAATTGCTACTTGGAAAGTTAAATTGCAGCTTTGTCACTATTCCTTGTTACTAGAGGAGTTCACATTTCTATATCTTCTTTCTTTTACTTGTTTCAGTACTGGGACATTGCCTTGAAGAATTTTTAATCAAATGAATCAATCCCAGGAGTTATTTCTTTTTTATATGCCTGGTACTTATTCTATCATACTTTATTGCCAAACTGCTAAGTTACAGATACATAAACACAACACCAGTTGTCAAGCAGCAGTGGGGGCGGAGACATGTATGCAGACACATACACACACACACACATGCATGTGTGTTTGTGTGTGTGTGTGTGTGTATATTTATATATATATATACACACACTATGGGCTTCTTTCAATTTCCATCTACCAAATCACTCGCAAGGCTATGGTCAGCCCAGGGCTATAGAAGAAGATACTTGCCCAAGGTGCCATGCAGTGGGACTGAACCTGGAGCAATGTGGGTGGAAAGCAAATTTCTTATCATGTAGGTACACCTGCTTAAATGTTAAATCATTTATTGTTGAAAAATCATGAGAAGGAAATCTCTATCCTGCTACATGGCATCTTGGGCAAGTGTGTCTCTACTATAACCTTGAGCTGACTAAAGACTTGACAGTGGATTTGTTAGACGGAAACTGAAAGCAGCCAGTTATATACAGACAAGCACACACACACACATATATATATATATATATATATATATATATATATATATATA
>NC_068989.1:30823836-30825837 GCF_001194135.2 Octopus bimaculoides | reverse complement strand
ATATATATATATATATATATATATATATATATATATATATAGATAGATAGATAGATAGATAGATAGATAGATAGATACATGATATATTAAAAGTAAAAAGTAAAAGTCAAAAGGTAGCTTTTTAATAATCACTACAAATGTTTTGATACATACAGATCCACATATATACAGGGTTTAAAGTTAAGTTTGAATTAAATTATATAATGATTTACCTATATAAGAAGATCTATATGTATCTCCTCAGGCGATATTCAATTGCTGTCTCCATAAATAAATCTAGACTTCCATGCAACAACATCCATGAAAAGGAGCCATGGATGTTGTAGCATGGAAATCTAGATTTATTTATGGAGACAGCACTTTCATTTAAATTTAAATTTAACTTTAAACCCTGTATATACGTAGATCTGTCTGTAACGAAACATTTGTAGTGATTATTAAAAAGCTGCCTAACTATACTTACTCTTCCTTTTGACTCTTACTTTTTAATTTTTTACTTTCATACACAAGGAATACCTAATACTAGAATTGGTAGCATACCATAATAATACTACCGGCTATTTGGGAATTCTAAGGATGAACGAGCTCTCTTTGTACTCTAATACATTCTTAACAGAACACACCTCAACTACATAATATATATTATACATATAATAATGTGAAGGAGCATGGCTCAGTGGTTAGAACGTCGAGCTTACGATCACGAGGTTTTGAGTTTGAATCCCAGACCGGGCTGTGTGTTGTGTTTTTGAGCAAGACACTTTATTTCATGTTGCTCCAGTTCACTCAGCTGTAGAAATGAGTTGCGATGTTACAGGTGCCAAGCTGTATTGGCCGTTGCCTGTCCCTTGGATAACGCTGGTGGTGTGGAGAGGGGAGGCCAATATGCATAGGCGACTGCTGGCCTTCCATAAACAACCTTGCCTGGACTTGTGCCTTGGGGGGTAACTTTCTAGGTGCAATCCCATGGTCAGTCATGATCAAAGGGGTCTCATGCACACACACAAGACACATACACACATATGTACAAACGAACTCACATACACACACATGCAAATGAACCCACACATAACTCCTACACACACACAACACACGCCCAAGTATACATACATACACACACACACAAGACACATACACACACATGTAGAAACGAACTCACACTCACACACATGTAAATGAACCCACACAACTCCTACACACACACACACACCCAAGTATACATACATGGACACACACGCAAATGAACCCTCACATAACTCACATACACACATAACAAACATTAACATACACGCACCTAAGTATACAGACATGGACTTACATACTACGCACATACACGCACACACACACACACACAAAATAACCCACGTGCGATCCACAGAGCACACCGCACACATATACACACACACGTACACACACATATGTATACACATACACACACAAATACAGGCACACACTGCAAGAAAAACACACTCACACAACATACACATACACGTACACACACATACTCAAAAACTGCTTGCTCACTTTCTACTGACCATCGCCCATAATCACTCCCAAATTATTCCTACTCCTAATTCCTTCTACAACGGTAAGCGACACACACACACAGACACACACTAACAGATAAACAGTGAAATCACACACACATACGCACATACATGTTCTATTATTACACGCACACATACGGACCCGCGCGCACACACACACATACTTACCTCCCTCTCTTGCACTCTCCTGTCTTAGAAAGAACTTTTTCTTCACTCTTTCCCTTCTGGTCATTCCCCAACGTAACTTCGTGGATATCGTTGGCGATTTTTTCTTCCTCTGTCTTCCCTTCTTTGGACTGTCCTATGTTTCCGACGAAGAGCTCCGCTCGAAACGTCAAATTCTCTTTCTTTCTTTTCCCGAGCGTCCAGTAACACAATCTGTATCACGTCCTCACGTTGTTGTTTTTTGTCATATATATATATACATACATTATATATACATACATAATATATA
>NC_068989.1:30818336-30823500 GCF_001194135.2 Octopus bimaculoides | reverse complement strand
TGTCGTAATTTGAATTTAATATATATATATATTCTCTCTCATGATTTCGTCATTTGCTGTTTCGTTAAATTATGTTACCCAAAATCCCAAAGAATATTCTTCCTCATGTTGTATTTACTGCCTGTCCACTTAACTCAGACCCCTCTCTCTCTGCCTCACTCTCTCTCTCTCTTCGATTTTATCACCTGACTCACCAACACTTCCCCACTAATCCTAACTCTATATAAACCAGTGCAATGCTCTGTTTCCCCTACTCGATTTTCAATTCCTCTGTTGATAGAATACGAATTTCAGAAGATGATCAGATAAGAAATTTTATCCTTTCAACCTCGTTCATATATTCCTGTATCTGCGTAAATCATAAACCGCCTCCATTCGTTCTTTATTATCTATCTATTTCTCTACCATGTAAACATAGTTCCGATAGCTTCATCTTCCTTCTTTGTCTTATGTTCATGCATATCCGTTAATCGTTACATTTTATTTATTTTATTCAAGTTTATCATTTCGTTAATTCATTCTCTCTAAATTTGTCTACCATATTATAGAAGTGCAGAAGATGCTCTCGTCTAAACATGCCAGCTCGCGGTACGCCCGCTCTCTCACCTCCTCAACCTTTACCAGAAGTCCTATCCTCTGTCATCTTCGGTTGTCTCGCGCGAACACTTCTAAGGGCCTAATGGCATCCCCACCGCTACCCAGGGTTTATCGATCATATAGCGCATAAAAATGGTGTTGTGTATGCAGGTTGTAGGCTATTATTTATGAATTCTGCCAAATGCGAGCTTTCTTTTCAGGTACATGACAATGCTGTCTCTCATCCAAGGGTCTCACAGGCACACACCTCCCACACCCTCAGAGTTGGCACACTCCATGTCGGCACACTGAACGGTAGGTTTGGTGAGATTGTTGAGATGCTTGAACAGAGACGTGTAGATTTGTGCGGCATCCAAGAAGTAAGGAGGTTCCGCTAGGTTCCTCACAGGCAAAGAACACAGGTACAAGATTTTCTGGGCAGGGAACACTGACAGGGTCGGGGGCATGAGTATACTTCTTGTGAAGAAATGGGTTGATAAGGTAATCGAGGTAGTCAGAGTATGTGACAGAGTACTTAAGTTTAGATTAGTGCTTCACCATAGGTTAGCTACCATTATCTCGGCCTATGCCCCTCAACCGGGGCTACCGAATGGGCAGAAAGACTGATTTTATGACACCCTATTGCAAACAACCTCGCTGATGAATGACAGGGACCTTCTCTTTGTGGCTGATGACTTCAATGGACATGTTGGACAACATGCAGGGGGCTTCCATGTCGTACATGGAGGCTATGACATTGGTTACCGTAATGAGGAGGGAACCAGACTGCTGGAGTTCTGTGATGCAAATGATCTTATGGTTTGCAATACCAACTTCAGGAAACCTGCCTGTCACCTAGTCACCTACCATTCTGGCAGACACACTAGTCAAATTGACTACATCCTGGCCAGAAAAAGGGAAATATGGCTGCTTATAAATGCCAAAACCTTCCCAAGTGAAGAATACACCCCACAACACAGATTAGTAGTTAGCGACTTCGGGATCAGGGCTAAATGGATGCCCAGAAGTAGACCAGCTTGCAGGAGAAGGGTCTGGAAGCTTAAAGATCCTGCATATGGACAGAGATTTAGAGATGTGTTACTCGAAACCGTCAACGATATAGAAGGGGATATAGCATCACATAATGTGGAAGACAATTGGAGGTTTCTACGGGACAACCTACTGAGAGCCACTAACCAGATCTGTGAATGGTGCAAAGTCCCCTCTCGACCCAAAGTAACGTGGTGGTGAAACAATGTGGTTGACTGGGCTATTAGACCAAAGAAACAGGCTTGGAAGAACTGGAAGAATGGAGGTAGCAGGGAATTGTATCAGACTGCCAGAAGGGAAGCTAGGAGACAGGTTTATTTAGCCAGAGGGGAAGCAGACAAGAAAAGATTTGCCAATGTTCTGTACCATGAGGACTAAAGACAGTATTTCGTGTTGCAAGACAGTATGTGAGAGAGAATCGTGATGTCGTAGGAGAGAAATGTGTCCGCAGGGATGATGGCCCACTTGCATTAAATGAGGCTGCAAAGAGAGAGGTTTGGAGACGCTACTATGAAAGGTTGCTTAGTAAAGAGAATGAATGGGAGAAAGGGAGTCTGCCGAATGTCAACCCAACAGAGGGACCAGCTATCCTAATTGACAGTACCATGGTAGATAAAGCGATCAAGAGTATGAAGACAGGGAAGGCCCCCAGCCCATCAGGCGTCACTGCAGAGATGCTCAAAATATCTGGCAGTGTCTGCTATAGTTAGTCACCCGTATAGTTAACCAGGTGATACACGAAGGAGTCATACCCAATGACTGGTGTAGCAGCACCATAGTCAACTGCTACAAAGGTAAAGGTGATGCTTTAGACACAAACAATTACAGAGGTATCTAGTTGTTGGACCAGGTAATGAAGGTCACGGAGAGGGTCATAGCCCAACTAATTAGGGAGTGAGTCAACTTAGATGAGATGCAGTTTGGATTCGTACCAGGGAAAAGCACCACTGATACCTATATTTCTGGTAAGACAGCTGCTTTCATTGACATGGAGAAAGCCTTTGACAGGGTCCCCCGATCCCTTATCTGGTGGTCAATGAGGAAACTAGGGACAGAAAAATGGTTAGTGAGAGCTGTGTGAGCCATGTACAGGGATGCTGTCAGTTAGGTGAGGGTTGGCAACAAGTACAGTGAAAAATTCCAGGTAGAGGTTGGAGTCCACCAAGGTTCAATCCTCAGCCCCCTCCTATTTATCATAGTCCTCCAGGCAATAACAGAGGAATTCAAAACAGGGAATTGTATCAGACTGCCAGAGGAAAGCTAGGAGACAGGTTTATTTAGCTAGAGGGGAAGCAGATAAGAAAACATTTGTCAATGTTCAGCGCCGTGAGGACCAAAGACTTGAGGTGTTTCGCGTTGCAAGACAGTATGTGAGAGAGAATTGTGATGTCGTAGGAGAGAAATGTGTCCGCAGGGATGATGGGTCACTTGCACTAAACGAGGCTCCAAAGAGAGAGGTTTGGAGACGCCACTATGAAACGTTGCTTAATAAAGAGAATGAATGGGAGAAAGAGTCTGCCAAATGTCGACCCAACAGAGGAACCAGCTATCCTATTTGACAATACCTTGGTAGATAAAGCAATCAAGAGTATGAAGACAGGGAAAGCCCCCGGCCCATCAGGAATCACTGCAGAGATGTTCAAAATATCTGGCAGTGTCGGCTATAGCCTAGTCACCCGTATTGTTAACCAGCTGATACACAAAGGAGTCATACCCAATGACGGGTGTAGCAGCACCATAGTTAACTGCTACAAAGGTAAAGGTGACGCTTTAGACACAAATAATTACAGAGGTATCAAATTGTTAGATCAGGTAATGAAAGTCACGGAGAGGGTCATAGCCCAACTAATTAGGGAGAGAGTCAGTTTAGATGAGATGCAATTAGGGTTCGTGCTAGGGAAAAGCACTACTGATGCTATATTTCTGGTAAGACAGATGCAGGAGAAATACCTAGCCAAAGATAAACCTCTGTACCTGGCTTTTGTTGACATGGAGAAAGCCTTTGACAGGGATCCCGATCCCTTATCTGCTAGTCATTGATGAATGGTTAGTGAGAGCTGTGCGAGCCATGTACAGGGACGCCGTCAGTAAGGTGAGGGTTGGCAATGAGTACAGTGAAGAATTCCGGGTAGAGGTAGGGATCCACCAAGGTTTAGTCCTCAGCCCCCTCCTATTTATCGTAGTCCTCCAAGCAATAGCAGAAGAATTCAAGAGAGGATGCCCCTGGCAGTTCCTTTATGCTGATGACCTTGCGCTAATTGCTGAAGTTTGGAAGCAAGGATTTGAATCGAAGAGTCAACCAAAGTCTTAATAAGAAGGAAGGTAGACAAACCACAAACCCCTTCAGGTAGATGGCCCTACTTGATCTATAGAAAAGGCGTAGGTAGAAACTCTATAAGATGTACCCAGTGTAAGCTATGGGCACGTAAGAAATGCAGCAATATCACAGGAAGGCTAACTAGGAAGATAGTTTTTGTATGTGGCAGATGTTCAGAAGCAATTAACACTGAAAATGTGCAGAAAACAACTTCTGCCACATTCCAGTAAAAAAAGCTACAAGTAGTTGATAGCTTCCGTTACCTAGGGGACCAAGTCAGTAGTGGGGGAGGGTACACTGAAAGTGTAGCTGCTAGAATAAGAATAGCCTGGGGAAAGTTCAGAGAGCTCTTACCTCTGCTGGTGACAAAGGGCCTATCGCTCAGAGTAAAAGGCAGACTGTATGACGCATGTGTATGAACAGCCATGCTACATGGCAATGAAACATGGGCCGTGACTGCTGAGGACATGCATAAACTCACAAGGAATGATGCCAGTATGCTCCGCTGGATGTGTAATATCAGTGTGCATACTCGACAGAGTGTAAGTACCTTGAGAGAAAAGTTGGACCTAAGAAGCATTAGTTGTGGTGTGCAAGAGAGACCATTGTGCTGGTATGGTAAATTGGCGAGAATGGATGAGGACAGCTGTGTGAAAAAGTGCCACAGCCTAGCGGTTGAGGGAGCCCGTGGAAGAGGTAGACCCAGGAAGACCTGGGATTAGGTGGTGAAGCACGACCTTCGAACATTAGGCCTCACTGAGGCAATGACTAGTGACTAAGACATTTGGAAATATGCGTGAGAAGACCAGCAAGCCAAGTAAAACCATAAGCCGTGGCCTTTACCAGGGATGTAGCCAGCTCATTTATGCATACGTTTCCTTCTTTGGACACAAAACCCTGCTTGCGAAGACTTGTTGAGGCAAGTGAAATCGAAATCGAACCAAGTTCGACGACTGGCAACCATGGCAACCTGCCTTCATTGGACACTAAACTCTGCTTGCGAAGACCTGCTGGGGCAAGTGAAATGGTAATTGAACCAAATTTGATGACTGGCACCCGTGCAAGTGGAGCGCTAACAGCACCATCTGAGCGGGATCACTGCCAGAGCAGCTGTCTGGCTTCCGTGCCAGTTGCACGTGAAAAGCACCATTTGAGCGTGATCATTACCAGCCTCACCTGATTGGCATTTGTACCGGTGGCACGTGAACAAAACATTCGAGC
>NC_068989.1:30816929-30817548 GCF_001194135.2 Octopus bimaculoides | reverse complement strand
TATATATATATATATATGTAAGAGAGTTAGGGGTTGAGGATTCAACCCACTAAGGGATAGTATCTATCCAATATACTGCTGGGAGGGTACCCAATTATTGTTACACTAGTGCTATACCAGGTGTAATAAGTGGGTGCGCTCCTCCATTTTTTAATTACTATATATATATATATATATATATATATATGTATATATACATGTTCTAGTTTCTCATTATGTTGACCTTTCTTGATGTCCTGTACCCATATATGCATGTATATATACATAATATATATAAACATATATATATATATATATACATAATATATATACATAATCATCATCATCATCATCATCATCATCATCATCATAGTTTAACGCCCGCTATCCATGCTAGCATGGGTTGGACGATTTGACTGAGGACTGGTGAAACCAGATGGCTACACCAGGCTCCAATCTGATTTGGCTGAGTTTCTACAGCTGGATGCCCTTCCTAACGCCAACCACTCCGAGAGTGTAGTGGGTGCTTTTACATGCCACCGGCACGAAGGCCAGTCAGGCGGTACTGGCAATGGCCACGCTCAAAATGGTGTATTTTACGTGCCACCTGCACTGGCAACGATCTCGCTCGAATGTCTTT
>NC_068989.1:30815265-30816628 GCF_001194135.2 Octopus bimaculoides | reverse complement strand
TCTTGCCCTAATGAATTTCAATTCAGCGTGTATCAGAAATAGTTCCGTTTAGGAAAGAGACTCGTACGAATTCCTGCGGTATAACCATCCACCCTGGAGTTATTGTTAAAATATAGATATGCAGGGCAGGGAATCATCAATTAGTAGTTCTTTGACTGCTATTTCTGAGAGGGAGGGTGAAGGAGAGTAACATTTTGTTTGCCAGCGTCTGTGTGGTAAGCAGCAAGCAAACAGAAAAAAATACCCCCTCTCTCTCTCTCTCTCTCTCTATCTCCCTCCCTTATATACACATGCCAGTTATCTCTCTTTCTTTCTTTCTTTCTTTCTCACACACACACACAGCAACATTACACACAAAACACATGTTGCCAAAAATAAATAGACGCTATCTTTTTATAGTGAGTATGCGAGACAGAAAGTGTGGTGTGTATGTGAAGTTCTTTTGTTAATGTGAGAGAGCAGCATGTGTGTGTGTAATGTTGCTGTGTGTGTGAGACAAGGAGAGAGAGAAAGAAAGAAAGAAAGAAAGAGAGAGAGATAAATGTGTGTAAGGGAGGGAGAGAGATAGAGAGGGAGAGCGCGCTCTCTCTATCTCTGCCGAATTGATGTAAACAAACCCATGTGGTCTGATTTTCACGTTTCTAGGTATTGTACCGTAAATCGCCATTTCCGAAATATATTTATTTCAAATCATTTATCCGTATATATATGTAAGGCAAGGTGTGTGTGTTTTGTTGATATACGGGCAACACCCACACGCACATACGAACATGTATGCGTACAAAAAATATGTATGCAATTGGTGTACATACGTGCGTGTGTGTATGTGCGTGTTGCTCATATAAATATATATATATATATATATATATATTTATATATATATATATTTTGTTTTTGCGCATGCGTGTCTCAGTGTGTGTGTATGTATGTATGCATGTATGTGTGCATGTGTGTGTATGTATGTCTGTGTGTGTGTACATATGTATATATGTATGTATGTGTGTGTATGTATATTATATTGAGTACACATTCTCTGAGTGGTTGGCGTTAGGAAGGGCATCCAGCTATAGAAACTCTGCCAAATTAAATTGGAGCCTGGTGTTGCCATCCGGTTTCACCAGTCCTCAGTCAAATCGTCCAACCCATGCTAGTATGGAAAGCGGACGTTAAACGATGATGATGATGATGATATATATATATATATATTTATATATATAGGATGATAAATTGAATATTAATTCAATTTAAAACCAAGTGGCCTAGCATATAACAAATCTGAAAATTCAGAAAAAATTGTATTACACGTGTATAAGGGGTGACCACTAGGTGGACATGCTAGAAAGAAGTCATCAACGACCCAATC
>NC_068989.1:30811412-30812864 GCF_001194135.2 Octopus bimaculoides | reverse complement strand
ATATATATATATATATATATATATATACTGTTGTGTCTGGGGAGAGTCATTTTCTTTTTGTGCCTTAAAATTTAACATACTCACTGTTAAAATTTCCACTTATTTCTTATTTTTATTTTCCTAAAATTTTCGTTGCGTCTTGCAACCTTTTCAATAGTCTTGACTCTGTCCGTTATTTACGGTGCGTTCTGTTTTTGCTTTTTTTGTTTTGTTTTTGCGCATGCGTGTCTCAGTGTGTGTGTATGTATGTATGCATGTATGTATGCATGTGTGTGTATGTATGTCTGTGTGTGTGTACATATGTATGTATGTGTGTGTATGTATATATGTATGTATTTGTGTGTTTGCATGTATGTATGTATTCTGCATTTTTGTGTGTTTTTTTGTTTTGTTTTTTTTTTGTTTCTTTTTTTATATGTACCTTTGTCTCCTTGTGTGTGCATGTCTGAGTGTGTGTGCTTTGCTGCTATGTACCATGTTTGCATGTATGGGTGCACATCTTCATATGTGTGGACAAATGTGTGTGTATATGTGGCCATGTGTTTCAGTCTCTATTTGTGTATGTGCTTGTCTGTTCATATACCCTATGTACCTACCCGTCTGTATGTAGACCTGTTGGTTTATATATATATATACATGTGCATGCACACACACACACACACACACATACACACACACACCCACACCCACAGACATACATACATCTATCTGCATAAAAGCCCATCAACTGTTCTACTTTACCTGTGTAAAATGTGGGTATGGGGGTATGATATCTATGTATATTTCCTATTTAGTATTGGGGAAGTTTCATTTATAAGGACGTACTCCTGTATTTGTCTTAGAGTTGGGTCTTTTGGGTGCTTGGATAAGAAGCAGATGTCAAGTTGACCAAAGTTGCCTCCATGCTGGTCTTTGGTATGTTGGTAGAGTATGGAGGACTGTTTTTTGTCGTCATATTGTCTCATATGTTCGTTTAGCCGTTCCGCAATGCTCCTAGATGTTTCACCTATATATGTCATGAATTTTAAGTTACAAAAAGAAAATGACTCTCCCCAGACACAACAGAATATGCTTCAACACACGAAATCACATAAAAAATCTTGAAAACCAAATCCCAAAACGAAATATATATATATATAAATATATGTAACATACATATATATATATATATGTAATATATATATAATATATACATAATATATATATATTGTGTGTGCGTGTGTGTGTGTGTGTAAGGCGCAATGGCCCAGTGGTTGGGGCAGTGGATTCGCGGTCGGAGGACCACGGTTTCGATTCCCAGACTGGGCGTTCTCTGTGTTTATTCGAGTGAAAATACCTAAAGAACCACGAGGCTCCGGCAGGGGGTGGTGGCGACCCTTGTACTCTTTCGCCCAAACTTTCTCTCACTTTTTCTTCCTGTTTCTTGAGTGAAGCTGCGATGGACTGGCGTCC
>NC_068989.1:30809518-30811402 GCF_001194135.2 Octopus bimaculoides | reverse complement strand
GAAAGAAAGAGAGATAACTGGCATGTGTATATAAGGGAGGGAGATAGATAGATAGATAGAGAGAGAGAGAGAGAGGGGGTATTTTTTTCTGTTTGCTTGCTGCTTACCACACAGACGCTGGCAAACAAAATCTTACTCTCCTTCACCCTCCCTCTCACAAACATACAATTTCTCTCTCTCTCTACTTCATGCGCGTACGCACAGATTTGACTTAGCCATGTCAACAAACTTCAAAATTGGTAAAAGTTTATCGATTTTTACAGGTATACGCGGGTACCTCTGAGAGAGAAAGTTCACTAAAATGCACATAGGGTCATTCCGAATCTTCTCCTAAAACTGGAGAGACATGAGTGCTAATTTGTGGACGTGCATAAACCACATTCACGTACACACACACACACACACACAAATATCCTCTCTTTTATATATATACAGATATATATATTATATGTGGATTTTCTACACCTTCTACATCTCGGACTATTCTGCCTGGATTTTCTACACCTTCTACACCTTGGACTATTCTGCCTGGATTTTCTACTCTCCTACACTTTGGACTTCCACCTGATTTTTCTGCACCTCTCCTACATGCACATGGATTACACTGGACTCTTCCGTTGATGAGAAATCGCTCCAATACACCACAACGTTTGAACCTTTTGAACTTTCTGAACTTTTTTTGTACGTTCTGTTTTTTCCTATTGTCGTTTTTTCTTACTCTGTTTTCTCTCAATCCGCACATTGTTACTTTGCCTCCCTCTCTCCTTTCTTTTTCTTTTTGTCTTCTCTTCTCCTTTCCTCTCTGTTTCTTCCTTCTTTCTCTCCTTGTTTTTATTTTTCTTCTCTAACCTCTTGTTTTTTTTCTCCTCACTCCTTTTGAATTTTTTCTCCCCAACCTTTTGAATTTTCTCTCCTCACACCTTTATTTGCCTTTCTCTCTCACCCCTTTTTTCTCCTTTCTCTTATCCTCTTGTCTTTCATTCATGTCCAATTACAAACCTTTCCTCCTCCATCTTCACCACCGCCTAAAAAGACACCTTGTCACACTTCCTTTCCACTGCTTTCAACCTTCTATTAACCTTTCCCTACTAATTAAAAAAAAAACACACTTCTCTAACCACGTTTCCTTTCTCAGTCACTGCCTTCATCACTGCCTCATCCCTAAAGGTTTCCGTCTCTATTTCCATCCCACTCTCCACTCTGCTTCAACCATCCAACCCATACTCCATACTACTTCCTACCGTTCTATGCACGCCACCATTTGTTCTAATCTCTCCAAAATACACACCATCGACTGCCTTCTCCCTGTTGCTTTTTCCATCTACTCCTCTCAGTTGCCCTCCCATGCAAACTCCACTTTACGTTGCATAATCCATTCAAGTCATCTCTTTCACGAATTTCTCACTCACACCAAACAGCGTAAACTCCACTCACTCCTCCATTCCATCACACCCGATGCTACTATCCCAACTCCTCCCCTACCTCCTCCCTCCCTGATACGCTCCCTTCTTCACCCTGGCCAAACCCCTGTCACTCCACCCCAGCACTTACCCTTCATTTCCTCCCCCAGCCTTCCACTACCCCACTTCTGTCCCATCCACCCCTTCTCCACTTCAGTCTGTTGTTACCATTCCTCCAGATCTTCCCCTCTCTGAGGCAGAGCGCTACCTCCTCAGTAGGGTTCTGCGCTTCATCCCCCTCACTCCATCCAGCAACGAATTTCGGACATGTGCCAATATCCACAGCTTTGTGTGCTGTTCCAAGCAGTCGATCTTTTTGTGGGTGTGTGCAAGCGCGCTGTGGACTGGTTTGTCCCTGACTTCTGAACTCTCAGCCCTTCGATGTTTCCAACGCTGCAAAAACACCATCATAAAACCAGCCGAC
>NC_068989.1:30808249-30809137 GCF_001194135.2 Octopus bimaculoides | reverse complement strand
CCCATCGTCTCTGCCCGCAACTGCCCCACCCAACTCATCTCCAGATATCTTGACCGTGTCCTTGCCTCACTAGTAGCTTCCCTCCCCTCTCACATCCATGACACTAAAAATGCTCTTCGTCTGTTCAACTCTTTCTCCTTCCCTCCTGGCCCCTCAAAACTTCTCTTCACTCTTGACATCAAAAGCCTTTACACAGTGATCCCTCATCATGCAGGGGTTTGTGCACTCCAACACTACCTTGACCTTCGACCCAACCCCCAACCTGACACATCCACACTTCTTCATCTGGCTGAACTTGTTCTCTCCCTTAACTACTCATCGTTCATGGGTGATTTTTACCAGTAGTTCACGGGAGTGGCCATGGGAACAACAATGGGCCCCATCTATGCGAACCTGTTCATTGGTTACGTTGAAGCCCAAATATTCTCAAGTTTCACTGGTCCCACCCCTGAAATATGTGGTCGTTATATTGACGTTTGTATTGGTGCGACCTCACCCCCCATCTGCAAATAACTAGACTCCTTCTCTTGTCAAATCTTTCCATCCTGCCCTCCACTTCTCCTGCACTATTTCCAATACTTCCGTCACCTTTCTTGACATTTCGGTCAGCATTCATCACTCCACTCTCACCACCTCCATCAGACTCACACTCATACCTGAAATTCTCCTCTTCCCACCCTAAACACACCAAGCTCTCCATCCCTATTCCCAATTCCTCCATCTGCACAGGCTCTGCAGTGACAACCATGACTTTGAGGCTCAGTCTCAACTCATGGCTTGCCACTTCATCCTATGTGGATATACCTTCACCACTGTCCACACCGCCCTTGCCAGAGCACATTCTGTGGACAGTGCATCTGCTCTCTCCCCCGCCCCCATCCCGCCATC
>NC_068989.1:30802407-30807511 GCF_001194135.2 Octopus bimaculoides | reverse complement strand
CTTCTCTCCTACCCACCTTCTCCCTTCCACCCTCTCCCTTCATCACCCCTCCATCGTTACTCCACCCCTACACATTCCAACCCCACCATCCCCATACATCCCATCCCACAGTTGCTTCCCCCACCCTCGCCTCCCCCACATCCCAACACCACCACACCAAACCACACTACACACCACATCACACCACCCTGCACACACTAGCACTGACCACTTCCCAACACCCACACCATCATCCATACACCTACACATGCACACGTCAAGGTCACCAGACCCTATCCACATGCACATACATGCCTAGCAGTTCAGCAAAAGAGACCACTAGAATAAATACTAAGCTTAAGAAAATAAGTAATGGGGTTAATTCATTTAACTAAAATTCTGGCTGCAGTCTAATGACTGAAACAGGTAAAAGATAATAGAAATTTCCTTGTAGAATGTTCTTCATAAGGGAGAGTTAAAGTCTAAAACAGGCATATTTTTCTTAATTTCAATGAGTGAACTCTTATCTGCACACTAAATTCATTGCTTTACTCATAGTTGACTCTCACCTTGCTGACAGCACCTCTGTACTCTCATCAGCAATTCATTTACTCCTAGCTTATGCCTTGACTACTAGATGAATGACAGCAGACCCTGTCAAAGGTTTTCTTCATATCAACAGATGCCTTGTACAGTAGCTTACTTTTGGTTAAATACTCCTGCAGTTACCTTCCTAGAAAGAGAACATCAGGAATGCTTCTTCCTGGCACAAAACTAAACTGTGTCACATTAAGGCTAACTCTCTTCCTAATTAGTTGGGTTATGACCATTCCCATAATTTTCATGACCCGGCCTAGCAATTAATACCTCTGTAATTACTTCTGTCTAAAGCATCTCATTTACCCTTGTAACAGCTGTCAGTCATGCTATTACACCAGCCATTAAGTACGATACTTTCCTGTACTACCTGGTTAATTATACTGATGACTAGACTGATAACTAGGCTATATCTCACTCTGCCAGATATTTGAAGTATCTCAGTGGTAATTCCTAACACACTGGGGACTTTCCCTGGCCTATTCTTAATTACTCCATCTATTATATTGATATTAACTACAGTACCTGATCCATGTGAAAAATCATTTATTTTTCATACATTCTCAATATTTTGTAGCACTTCTAAGCCTCTTTATTTTCAGAATCACTAATTGTAAGTATACCATCATCCCACAACATGTCTTGCACTCCCAATATCCTCATGCCATGGAACATTAGCAAACCTCTTCCTTTTTGCTTCCCCTTCTACTATATAGCCCTGCTGCTTAGCATTTCGTCTACCACCTCATATATTTCTCTGCTACCTTCACTCTTCCAATACTTGCGAGTATGTCTCTTTGCTTTTATGACTTTGGTTACTTCACTGTTTCACTACCAATTCACACTTGGTCTGGTTGAAAATTTGCACAAGTCACAAATTTAATCTGTCACCTTCCATAGTTGTTCTGAAAGGACTTCCAGTTGTCCTTTATATTGTCTGTCTTCTCTTCTTTCTGTACGATGAACATATAGCTAAGAGAGAGAAAGTTATAATTAATGTATGTAACATCTCACATTGCAGTATATAACAACAATTAATGCATAGCAGATAGATTGGTAAAAAAGAGGATTTAAAAGAATATTCTTTTCTACTCTAGGTGCAAGGCCTGAAATTTTTGGGGAGGGGGCCAATCGATTAGATCGACCCCAGTATGCAACTGGTACTTAATTTATTGATCCCCAAAAGGATGAAAGGCAAAGTCAAACTCGGTGGAATTTGAACTCAGAACGTAAAGACAGATGAAATACTGCTATGTGTTTCGTCCAGCATGCTAACATTTTTGCCAGCTTGCTGCCTTGATTTAAAAGAATATTACACCACTACTGAAAACAAAAATCATTAGCTTTAATGAATAATTCTTAATGTAAAAGGGAAGGTAAACAACTCTGAAATCCAAATTAAAAATTAAATGAGCTATGTATCTTGGCTGTGTTTTCACTGCAGTACCAGTGGCATGATATGAATAGCCCTTGATTGGCACCTTATTGTTGTGCTGTCTACTGGGTAGCATGTACTTGATAAAAAAGGCGTTGGCTTGATAAAAAGGGTGACTCAGTCCAAAACAAATATGCAGTGTGCACAAAGCTCCATAATTTTGTAGAAGAGTAGACATGTGTGTGAATAGTTGTTGGTTAGCATCCTATTTGAAGTAAACTCAATTTTTTTAACATGGCTGTGTGGTTAAGAAGTTTGTTTTACAACCTTGTTGACCTCATTTTACAAAAATATAAACATTGGACAAATATCTTTTACCATCACATCAGGTTGACCAATGCCTTAAAAGTGAAGCATGGTAGAGAGAAACTATGTAGAATCTTATCCCATGCACATATATCTGCTTGTTCAGATGTGTATATGTACGTATAACAGTGTTCAATAGCAGAAAAAGGTGATCTGACAAAAATTACTTGTGATATATTAAGTTTCATATCAGTTGCTTTCCCTTCCATCCATTTGACTTCACTTATTCTGAGGCCAATAAAATGCCTTTATAAATACGGTGATTATACTTTTATAAATAATGCCTTTAAGTTTGCAATATTTTATACAGATCCTTATAATGTATGCATTATATATACTCATATACAAGCAATTCACCATTTTAAAAAATATTTATATAATATATATATATAAAAAATCCTATTCCAAGCTCTTTTAATCCTACATATAATGATATTTATTTTCAAACTGCTTTGAACAAAGAAATAGAAACAAAAAACTTCTTGAGCTGTGGATTTCAATAAACTTGGTTTTGTTCACTTATTAACAATTCTCTTGCATATGTAACCATTTGGTTTAGCAGCTTTTTTATTCAATTACATAATTTTGTATTTAGTCTTTGGTAATATTAGACAACTGACTTAGATCTCATCTACAAAACTATTCAGCTTCTTATGAGTTGCTGGTAAACTGATAGTTCCCTACTTAAGTGTGCACTACAAATAAATCAGATACTATGAATTAATATTTGTGAAACATTGTAGATTATTTGACAACCATTAAATTCTTGTCTGCTCTATAATTTAATTCTTTTATTTGATAATTTCCATTCAATACATTTTTTTAAAATACAAATGTTCAAAATATTTTTTTATAATAAAAAGTTAATGTGAAACAGAGCAGTAACAGTAAGTCATCTCAACACAACTTTCTCTCTCTTTCTCATGTGTGTGTATGTGTGAATGCAGAGGACATGCAAAAACTTGAAAGAAGTGAAGCTGGATGTATAATGTCAATTTGTGTACAACAAATATGACGAGAAAAAATCAGATGCTGAGTGGAATGCTCATATGAGGCATATGGATGAGGACAGCAGCATAAAGAAATGTCAATTGATAAAAGTGGATAGAACCTATGAAAGAGAGAGACTCAGGAAGACATGGGACGAAGTAGTGAAAAATGACCTTTAGATATTGAGCTTCATAGAGATGACAAAAGATCAAGGTGATTGGTAATTTGCTGTGTTTGAGGAGACCTATTAACCTAAGCAAAAATGAGTCCCTAAAGGGATGTCACTTATTCTGTCCTTGCATACAATTTATCCTTGATGAATCTCTCTCCATCAACTTATCTTTCTAACCTCATGTTCACTATTCACTACATTCCTTTCTCCTCTATTTCCAACTTTCCTTGTGCTCTCTCATGAACTTACCTGCTCACTCACCCTGTCCAATGCTCTATACCACTTATATACACCTCCCCGCAACTTGAGGCTGTGCCCTAACACATCTTCATTACAATCTCTCTCTTCTCTCTTTTCTGATTTAGATAGCCATGTATCTCCTTTACAGCAGGTCACCTGTTTCTGTATCTTTATCATATTTTAACGTATCACCACCAGGCACAAAGCCACTCCCTCTGAGTTGCCAATCAATGATGATATGTAAAATCATCATCATCATCACCACCATCATTTAATGTCTATTTTCCATTCTCACAAGGGTTGAATGATTTGACAGGAGCTGGCAAGGCTGGGATCTAAATCAGGCTCCATTGTCTGTCATGGTTTCTACAACTGGTTGTCATTCCTAATGCCAACCACTTTACAGAGTGTACTGGGTGCTTTTTACATGGCACCAGCACTAGTGCTTTTCATGTGGCACCAGCATCAGTGCTTTTTAGCACTGATATAATCACCAAGTACCTTGCTAAACAGAAATCCCTCAGCTGAGAAGGAGAAATAGTATTGAGTGGGAGTGCCAGTTGATAGATTAAAAGTATAGAGAGACAGAGATAGATGTCTTGCTGTGGTGTAGATATATAGATGCTCCTTTTAGAAAAGAGAGGAGAGTGAGTTAGAGAATAAGATACAGAAAATAATAGTGAGAGAGATGATGGTAAAGATGTGTTGGGGAAAACTTTCGGGGGGCATTGGAGGGGCCATGAGAATAGATGAGGTGATATAGAGGTTTGGACTGAGTGAGTGAGCTGGACTAAGGTGACTCTAGCATATGATGGAGAAAAATATAGGAAAGGTGATGTCTTATATGTCTTGCATATATATGCCTGTATATGTATGTAACTAAGTGCATACATTTGTGTATTCTGATGTATATATGTATATTATAGATGGTCTAGTATGGGTATATACTGTTGTAAAATATTTATGTAATGCAGCATGAAAATTTTAATTTTAATTTTAATGTGTTAATTGATTTATATTTTGTATATAATTATTTACAATATGTATTTTGAATCTACTCTTCAATTTAAGGTTTACTTCGATTTTACAATAAGATGAATTTATATTGAATTCATTTATTTTGTTCATTGCATGCTTAAGATTGTTAATTGAAAGGACCAACGGAACAAATCCATTTTTAAAGGTATATCCTTTAACTAGTTTTGATTATATCGTTATTTCTGTTCCATTTTAACAAAACTGTCCGACGAACGGGAACATGAAACTCTGAGTAACAGCTTTTGTTATATTCCTGCTGCTTTTGAAGGATATTACTCTACCTCTGGTATTTGAGTACTCTTTTTTCCACCTTGTTTCACATTTATGTGATTAGTCCGGTATATATA
>NC_068989.1:30800640-30802009 GCF_001194135.2 Octopus bimaculoides | reverse complement strand
TTTGTCCTTTATATGTGGATAGAAGTAGTAGTTGCTTGGCTATTTTTAGAAATGATGCCATACCATTTTTCAGTGTTTATTTTTAGAAATGATGACAGCAGTACTTTTTAGAGATTTTTACTTTTTATATATGGGGATAAGACTTTTAAACCTTAAATAAAATTATTTTTTATCATTGTTTATTAAGCTTGGGTTTGAATTTATTAATAAAGTCCTTTTCTCTCAGTTTTCTCTCAATTTCATTCGGATTGTATAGTTTATGAAATGGAAATATTATAAATATTTTCCAGCCACATGTTGCTAGGTGGTTACTCAACAGTATTTGTCGGACTTCTGGATTTTTAATTTGTTGTCGGTGCCCACATGAGTGTTCTGATAGCGCATTGCCTGTCTGGCCAACAATTTCATCGACATTATTTTGAAACCACTATGTACCTACATACCCAGCTTCATTCAGGATGACATTGATTTCCTGTTCCATCTTCCCAAAACAACTGACACATACTCAATCCTACTGAGCTTTGATGTAGTAAGCCTTTACACCAATATCTCACATGATTTAGGAATAAAGGTGATTAAATACTGGGTAGATAAACATAGAGAAGCAATTCCAACAGATTCACAGTGACATTTATATTAGACTCAGTCAGACTTATTCTGGAAAGCAACACTTTCTTCTTCAATGGAAAGAACTGCATCCAAATTAAAGGCATGGCCATGGAAACGAGGTTTGCTCCCATTAATGCGAACTCGATGATGGGATACTTAGAACAAAAACTCTATCAGGAAATAGAGGAGAGATACAGCACTGAATTTAGGAAGTATATTGAAAAGGCATGAAAGAGATACCTTGACGATTACTTCCTAATCATCATCATCATCATCATTGTTTAACGTCTGCCTTCCATGTTAGCATGGGTTGGACGATTTGACTGAGGACTGGCAAACCAGATGGCTACACCAGGCTCCAATCTGATTTGGCAGAGTTTCTGCAGCTGGATGCCCTTCCTAACACCAACCACTCCAAGAGCGTAGTGGGTGCTTTTACGTACCACTGGCATGAAGGCCAGTCAGGCGGTACTGGCAACGGCCATGCTCAAAATAGTGTATTTTACGTGCCACCTGCACAGGAGCCAGTCCAGCAGCACTGGCAATGATCTTGCTCAAATATTTTCTTCACGTGCCCCCAGTACAAGTGCCAGTAAGGTGACGCTGGTAACGATCACGCTCAGATGGTGCTATTTATGTGCCACTGGCACGGAAGCCAGACAGCTGCTCTGGCAATGATCACGCTTGGATGGTGCTCTTAGCGCTCCATTGATACAGGTGCAAACATGATTTCGAATTCACTTGCCCCAACAGGTCTTCG
>NC_068989.1:30796760-30800350 GCF_001194135.2 Octopus bimaculoides | reverse complement strand
ACAACTGATGCTTCTTATGTTCAACTTTTCTCTCAAGGTACATACACTCTGTCGAGTATGCACACTGACATTACACATCCATCGGAGCATACTGGCATCATTCCTTACAAGCTTACGCATGTCCTCAGCAATCACGGCCCATGTTTCACTGCCATGTAGCATGGCTGTTTGTACACATGCTTCATACAGTCTGCCTTTTACTCTGAGTGAGAGACCCTTTATCACCAGCAGAGGTAAGAGCTCTCTGAACTTTGCCCAGGCTATTCTTATTGTAGCAGCTACACTTTCAGTGCACCCTCCCCCGCTACTAACTTGGTCACCTAGATAACAGAAGCTATCAACTACTTGTAGTTTTTTTTACTGGAATGTGGCAGAAGTTGTTTTCTGCACATTTTCAGTGTTTATTGCTCCTGAACATCTGCCACTTTCAAAAACAAACTTCCTAGTTAGCCTTCCTTTGATATTGCTGCACCTCTTATGTGTCCATAGCTTACACTGGGTGCATCTTATAGAGTTTCTACCTACGCCTTTTCTACAGATCGAGCAGGGCCATCTACCTGAAGGGGTTTGTGTTTTGTCTACCTTCCTACCTATTAGGACTTTGGTTTTAGCTAGGTTGACTCTAAGGCCCTTCGATTCTAGTCCTTGCTTCCACACCTGAAACTTCTCTAGTTCTGATAGTGACTCAGCAATTAGCGCAAGGTCATCAGCATAGAGGAGCTCCCAGGGGCATCCTGTCTTGAATTCCTGTGTTATTGCCTGTAATCTGGACAAAATTTCAAAACACTGTAGAAGAATTCAATATCCTTCACAACAACCTACACCCATCCATCCAATTTACAAAGGAGATGAGCAGTACCAAATTATCATTCCTAAAGATAATGGTAATTAAAAAGAACACCACCCTTACCACAGATATAAATTATAAACACACAGATATACAATAATACCCGAATTTTAAATCATGCCATCCACCGCATACAAAACATAACATCCCATACTGCTTACCCAGAAGAATCTGTACCATTGTAGAAGATTTGGAGATTGGGAATCAGTGCCTGATGGAACTGAAAGAATTTCTGCTCAAACAAAAATATGTCACTACTTATAGAAAATAGTATTCAGCAGGCTATGAAAAGAAGAGTAAAACAAGAACAAATTATAACATTTATAGTGACGCACAATCCATGCCACCAGAACATCTTCAATATCGCTAAAGTAAACCTACCAATCATAGCTCAAAGTAAGGAATTAAGAGATATCATTAAAGTCCAAACTATAACTCTCAGTAAAAGACAGCCTAAAAGCTTGAAAAAGTTATTAACAAAGGCAAGGTTTGACCTTAGCAACAAAGACCAACCATTCACTGTGCTTAAATGCAATGATAGCCAATGCAGTACATGACAATTAATTCATACCGGCCCATATATGAACACAATAATGGGGAAAATATTCCCAAATGAAAGTATGAACTGTAAAAGCACAAATTTAACCTACTGCATCAAATGCCCGAATTGTGAAGAACTGTATGTAGGCCAGACAGGCAATGCGCTATCAGAAAGCTCACGTGTGCACCAACAACAGATTAAAAGCCCAGAAGACTACCAAAGACCTAACAACATGTGGCTGGAAATGAACCTGAAGATTGCATAAATGCAAGAAAGTATACTAGTTCAGTAAGAATGGGCATTTAAATATTTCATTTGTTTAATAAGAATAGACAATTAATATTTCATTTCATTTCTTTTTACTGTATTATTTTACATCTTATATTAATATTATAAGATTATAAATAAAATGTGAGAAACAGAGTTGGAATTCATTTGAGTAATATATTCTTCTATACACAATCATACAAACCCCTTTGTGTGTATATATATATATATATATATAAATACATACAGTGTACATTTAAACACATAAGAGAGATGTCCATAATAGGACATCTAACCAGCTAGAAGGAGCAGTCAAACTCCAAACCACAATTAAGGATAATTTTGAAAGGGAATGAAAAATAAAAACATTTACCATCTATTTCCTGAACCAAGATTTCAAGCTATTTTCAGTAAAATAAAATAATTTGCTACACCAGCTATCATCAGCAGGAAAGCCCAAGATTAACACATAAATACGCTTATAACATATAAGCACAAGGCATGTTCTATGTATTGCCTCGTATATATATCTATATATATCTGTATATCTGTATGTGTATATATATATATATATATATATATATGTGTGTGTGTGTGTGTGTGTGTGTGTGTGTGCATACATATACCTGTATATATGATGGTCATCCACTCGTGAGTGAGGAAGACCATTCCTGACCTTCGTGAACATTGTGCGCTCTAGGACTAACTTATATTTTGCATTTACGGCTCCGTTTGTGGCTAATTAGCCCTGCTCATCTGGCTGCCTCTGTAATCTGCTCCAATTTGCTGCCAATTCCAAAGTTTTCCAGTCTCTTATTCATGACCTCCTTGATGCAGATAACTGTGACTTAGTCCATCATACAGTAGATGACATGTAAATACTTATGAATTGTATTTCTGCTTCTTGCATGGCACTTGGACTCAGCATTAGCCTGGACAAGACTGTTGGAATGTTCTGGCCTACACCAGGAAATCTATATGTTGAACCAGCTATCTTGGTTGAAGAAACAATTCTGAAAGTGGTAGAAAGTTTGTCTACTTGGGCAGCACACTCAGCTGTTCTTGCTCCTTGGATGATGAAATATCTTTCAGGCTGCAGAGAGCTTTCACTCTGTGAGGCCCAACACTTGAAAGGAACTTAATCACTTTACCTTCATGAGGCCCAACGTCCAGATGTTCCTTATGTGCCACAAGCATGAGTACACTTGGCTTGATGAGTCCTCTCAAGCACAGTATATTGCCAAAGGTCTCGGTCACCAGTCATTGCCTCTGTGAGGCTCAAAGTTGAAAGCTCATGCTTCACCACCTCATCCCATGTCCACAGTTAGAGATTGGCACTTCTTTATATGTGTGTGTGTGTGTGTGTGTGTGTGTGTGTGTGTGTGTGTGTGTGTGTGTGTGTGTGTGTGTGTGTGTGTGTGTGTGTGTGTATTGAGACCTTTGGAAATATGCTGTGCTTCAGAAGACTTGGCAAGCCAAGTGAGACCATAACCCGTGGCCTATGTCAGTGGTGTAACCAGCCCACTTATGCATACCTTTCCTTCATTGGACACTAAACTCTGCTTACGAAGACCTGTTGAGGCAAGTGAAATTGAAATCAAATTCAATGACAACACCGCATGACTGGTACTTGTGCCGGTGGCACGTGAAAAACAACATTTGAGTGTGGCCATTGCCAGTACCGCCTGACTAGCCCTCGTGCCGGTGGCACATAAAAGCCCCCACTACACTCTCGGAGTGGTTGGTGTTAGGAAGGGCATCCAGCTGTAGAAACTCTGCATCAGATTGGAGCCTGGTGCAGCCATCTGGCTTGCCAGTCCTCAGTCAAATCGTCCAACCCATGGAAAGCGGACGTTAAACGATGATGATGATGATATATATATATATATGTATATATATATGATAATATATATAATATATATATATATATATATA
>NC_068989.1:30790283-30793529 GCF_001194135.2 Octopus bimaculoides | reverse complement strand
GGAGGAGATTGGATGTTAATATGGATTGAAATTATTTTTATTCATATAGCTTGTTTCGTACAGAAAGACAATAAATTCATTTTAAGAATCTGGGTTGTCAAAAAATATTTGTCAATAGCAAAAATTAAGGAAAGGGAAAAAACCTAAAAAGACGTTAGAATTACATAGGAATAGTGTTCCGATTGTGTAATTTTTCTTACAGTCATGTCTATTTAAAACAAGACATTGTTTTAAATAGACATGGGGGTAAGCTGGGACATGCTCCTCAGAGAAAATTCAGCTCCAAAAAAAAGCCTCATGATAGCAAAGGAGAATGGGCACCAGCCAGCCCAAAGGTTGGGCTGTACCTGCCTACCTAAAAAAGGAAAGTGCAAATCCTTATCCTGAGTTGTGCAAGCATGACTTGCCTTGTGATAGCCGATGGCCTGAGGAGAAGCTTGGGGTAAGGTTGAGAAGTTGGAATGTGGGCAGTCAGCGTTGGAAGAGGAACTGAGGTGTGTGAGGAATTGAGGAAGAGGGTGGATGTGTGCTGTATGCAGGAAGCTAGGTGGAGGGGCCAGGATGCAAGATTTGTGGAGGTCAAAGAAAGAAGGTACAAGTTGTGGTGATTGGGAAATAGCAAGAGGACAGGAGGTGTGGGAGTTTTGGTGAAGGAAGAAATCTGTGAGAAGGTGGTGGAGGTCAGGAAAAAGGGTGACAGGGTGATGACAGTAGTATTAGCATTTGAGGAAGAAGTGGTGAGGGTGATTTGTGGATATGTCTACAAAGTGGAAGAGGAATCCCCGAGAAAGTTCTTCGATGGATTGGAAAATGAGTGGGACTTATATAAGGTAGATGAATTGATTTTGGGCATGGGTGATTTTAATAGACATGTTAGGAAATAGATTCAGGGCTTTGAGGGTGTGCATAGGGGAAAGGGAATTGGGAAGAGAAATGAGGAAGGAAAGATGCTGTTGAAGGAAAGATGCTATAGAAGTTGCATGAGAGCTGCAATGCTGTATGGGAATGAGACATGGCGTCTGAGCGGGAGAGAGATGACAATTTTGAGAAGGACCAAGAGAGCAATGGTGAGAGAAATGTGTGGAGTGAAACTGTCTGATAAGAGGAGGACTGAGGACTTGATGGCGATGCTATGGTTGAAGGAATCAGTGGAATGGCTGGCAAGGGCAAATGGAGTGCGGTGGTATGAGAATGTTCTAAGGAGGGTGCTTGAGTTTGAGGTAAATGGACTGTGAAAGCGAGGCAGATTGAGGAAAACGTGGAGGGAACAGGTGGAGGGGAGATTGGGAGGGTTGAGAAGGGAGGATGCCCAGAACTTGGCAAAATGGCGAGATGGCGTGAGGGCAGTTGCTATGGCATTGAGGTAGATCCAGCCACTCATGTTAATGGGGACAAAACCTGGATTTAAAATACTGGATGATAATGATCATGGTGGAGGCGCAATGGCCCAGTGGTTAGGGCAGCGGACTCGTGGTCATAGGATCGCAGTTTCGATTCCCAGACCGGGCGTTGTGAGTGTTTATTGAGCGAAAACACCTAAAGCTCCACAAGGCTCCGGTAGGGGATGGTGGCGAACCCTGCTGTACTCTTTCACCACAACTTTCTCTCACTGTTACTTCCTGTTTCTGTTGTGCCTGTAATTCAAAGGGTCAGCCTTGTCGCACTGTGTCACGCTGAATATCCCCGAGAACTACGCTAAGGGTACACATGTCTATGGAGTGCTCAGCCACTTAAACGTTAATTTTACAAGCAGGCTGTTCCATTGATCGGATCAACTGGAACCCTCAATGTCGTAAGCGAGGGAGTGCCAACAACAACAACGATAATGATCATGATCAATACAGTAATGGCAATATAGTTCATTGAAATAGGTAATTTAGTCATTCTTGAATGTAATGATAGTAATGGGAAATTAAGTTATTGAAGTATTCATGTCGCATTAAGAGCGAATATTTCATTATAAACAATGTTTTTTGTTTTATGTTGGGGTGCATAAGCAAAAAGATTTGCTTTTGCTCCCACACGTTATGCTTCTACATAAAGTTGGCCATGTGAGAAGTATGGTTCTTGAAGTTGCAAACCAGCAACTTTTAGTGCTTGGCCCTGACTTTTATTAATGCTCGTGGCAAAAGAAACACAGATAGGAAACTGTAACCGTTTAAATTGGGATGGGACATTAGATGGTATAACTGGTATGCAAGGAATGAAGATGGTGTCACCTTTACCACAACCAGTGAGAATATTTGCCTCAATGCAGTTCCTCGTAAATTTGTGCACAATTAATCTTGTACCATTGCATAATTTTGGTTAAGACAAATTACGCAGTAGCATAATAGGGGTCCCTTTTTTCAGCTGAAGACAATGAGGAGCTGTACCTGGTGATTCTAGTGAGTTCAAAAATTCGATGTGGTAGTTAACACTATCCTGATCATCAACAACACTGTCAATTGAGCTTATATTAATATTTCTCCTGGAAGCTTATTCAATAGCATATTATTAATGATATGTATTGCAACATTTTTTGGAGCCAGGATAGCTCACTCACACATCTAATATGTATTGTTGTAATTATGAAGAAGATTAGGAAAGATGTGTGTGTGTGTGTTCTTTTAGTGAGGGAAAGAGAGAGAGGAAGAAAGAATGAAGGACAAACAGAGAAAGAAGGAAGGGAAAATAAAGAGAGAGAAAGGAAGAAAGGAAGAGAGAGAGAAAGAAAGAGAGGGAAAATAGACAGATAAAGAAGAAAGAAAATCACAGAGAGATGGTGTCTGGATTTAGTTTCACTTTGCAGGACAAGCAAAGAGACAGAATCTCTTTGAAATAGCATGGCAGACAGGCAGACTGAGAATATAAAGAGGGAGAGAGAATATAAAGGGAGAAGACAGAAAGAAAATCATAAAGAGATGGTGTCTGGCTTTAGTTTCACTTTGTGGGACAAACAGACAGACAAAATCTCTCTTTTATATATATATGGAAGATATATATATATATAGACACAGCTCATATATATCTTTAAGATCTCTGTATCTATATCTACTTATCTTCTTCTACATTTAGACTTTTCCTCACCATCCTTATCCAACCCGTCTAAATGGCTTAGATGTATCTTACTTTACTATCCAAATTTTCTCTTATTGTTTCTTAGATTACCCGCCCCACCGATTTGACTCCTTTTATTTTTATTTTTATATTTGTCTGAATATCTGTGTATTTTTCTTTTTAGTATTTTATATTCCTTATTTTATT
>NC_068989.1:30787685-30790183 GCF_001194135.2 Octopus bimaculoides | reverse complement strand
TAGACAAGTTTGTCTACCTGGGCAGCACACTCAGCCGTTCTTGCTCCCTCTATGAGGAAATATCTTTCAGGCTGCAGTGAGCAACTAATTCCTTCTGGTCTCTTCAGTCTCGTGTCTAGTCCCAGCATGGCATAGCAAGGCCAACAAAAGTTGCTGTGTACCGTGCATGTGTACTGACATCGCTCCTCTACTCATGTGAGACATGGACTCAGTACAAATGTCAGGTAAGGGTCCTTGAGCGCTTTCATCAGAGATGTCTCAAGCACATTCTCAATGTTGGCTGGACCTCAAAAATTCCAGACACACAGGTCCTGAGGGCAGCTGATATCTTGAGTATTGAGGCAATGGTGCACAAGCACAGGTTACGTTGGACTGGACACCTTATTAGAATGAAGGATAGCAGGATTCCTAAGCAGATGCTATATGGAGAACTTGTGAATGGAAGGAGACTCCGGCAGAAACCAAGGCTGCGCTTTAAGGACTGTGTCAAGTCCTCATTAAAGGCCTGTGATATGCAGGACACTGACTGGGAGAACAATGCCTGTCATCGCCACGGATGGAGGAAGCAGGTTAAGGAGGGGATTGACACTTTTGAGAGAGCACGTATCCAGCATGAAGAACTTAAGCGAGCTGCGCGAAAGTGAGCCGTGCGAAAGCGCACGGCTCGTATAGTGAATGGGGAAAGCTTGGTCTGCAATGTTTGCAGTCGTGTATGCTTGTCAAGAGCAGGGCTCATTAGCCACCAACGGAGCCGCAAATGCAAAATATAAGTTAATCCTACAGCGCACAATGTTCCTGAAGGTCGGCAATGGTCTTCCTTGGTCACGAGTGGACGTCCATCACATCATATACATCTATAGACATGTGAATATATGCACATGCATGTGAGTGTGCATGTGTATGTATGTGTCTTTATGTAGATGTGTGTATATATACATATATATTATCATCATCATCATCATTGTTTAATGTCCACCTTCCATGCTAGCATGGGTGGGACGGTTTCACAAGAGCCGGCCAGGCAGGAGCCTGCACCAGACTTCTGTGACTGTTTTATATGTATATATATATATATATATATATATATGCATGAGCAGATGCACATACACATGAGTACGTGAGAGTGTATGGATGCATGCCTGCGTGTGTGTGTATGTGTGTATGTATGTGTATATACATAGATATGAACGTGTGTGTGTATATAGGCATGCTGAGATGTATATGTGTATGGGTGTATATACATACATATATGTAGACATATCTATATTTTTTATGTATCGCTATGTGTCTGTATGCATGTATATCCACATACACATACATATGTATGCATGTGTGTTTATGTTTGTATGTGCACGTATGAACGTGTGTGCATGTATAGATATGTATGCTGAGATGTACATGTATGTGTGTGTATGTGCATGCATTTATGTGGACACACACACACACACATATATATATATATATATATAACATTCCTCAACGTTTGTTTTCCCCTGTATCAGTTTCTATTTGCTACTTTGGAATCCTCCGCATAGCAGGTTTCACTTAATTGCTTCGCGGGAAGAGCTATTCTAAGAGCGCGTTCTGCCTCATCTTCAAAACACCTAGTTTGGAATAGATGCACCTGATGAAGGAAAAGTTCCATATGTGGCTTGTCTGTTTTCCTATGTGTTCATTCTGTTGTCCGTAAAAAAGTTCGTTTTTTGTGCTTTGTTTATGTTCCTGTTCCTTTTTTGTTCACGTTTTTTTGACGTCCTGTACCCGGATATATATCTATATATCCATGTATATGTAGGTATGTACATATATGTATGTATATATGCATATGCTCACATATCATTCGTGTATATATATATATATATATATATATATATATATATATATATATATATATATACATATACACACACACGCTACGACTTCCATTGGAAATACGGGAACTAACTTACAAACTACAAATAACTACACCAGATATCCCCAATAGCGATAACTCCCTCAGATTACACCGGTGGTCAACTAGCAACTAGCACCAGATGTCAGAACCTATGGACATGTGGATTTATGAAACTAACTAATTATAAGACCCTTTTATTCAATGGTTTTTTCATAACTCTCTTCTCTTCTATCCTCCAACTGATATATCGAATTATGGACTTCACTAAAATGTAAGACTATTGAATTAACGAATATTTTTCCTTTTTTCCTTTCTCTTCCTCATATTTTCTTTCTATGTTCCTTCTATTTATCTTTGCCAATTATCGTTGCAATTGATAGACATCGTCAGAAGAATTATATGGCATCATCGGAACAATTATATTTTTCTTTTGCCTACATTGAAAGTGTGTTATTGTCTCAGAGATTTTATGGTAGTACAAAAGACATTAGCCTCTATTTCTAATTCAGTGCGTGGTGAGGCACTTAGCTGACCCCTTATTTTAATTATATTAATATATATATATTTATATATATATATTAATATATATATATATATATATATA
>NC_068989.1:30785554-30787325 GCF_001194135.2 Octopus bimaculoides | reverse complement strand
TGGTTAGAGGGCATCCAGAGGCAGGTAATTTACTGTTTAAACCATAGTTTATAATTATATTTATGTGGAAAATGGAGCAACAAATACAAGAAGAAGCAATTCTGTTGGGCTAGTTAGCCATTGTTTTATTATGTGGAGGTTATGTAATGAGTCATTGTGTAGGTTATGTAATTAGTCATTTATGCACGTTTCAATCTGGCAAATGGTTTGGCAGATCTCTTCAGAATGTTGAGGAGTATATTAAGAGTTCATGGTGTGAGAGATGTAGGAAAAGCAATTAGTGGATATATTAATGTATATGGTGGTATAATAATAGCGTTAGGTAAAGAAAGCCTTGCGGTTTAGTTGAAGTCGTGCTGGTCTTCCTGTAGGGGGATGTAGGATGGGTGCTACTTAAGCTCATAATTACGATTTTAATCAAGTGCATTTCCACGTGATGTTATGATTTAGGAATGCGTCGTATATTTATAGCACCGGCGGTGTTAGTAAAGGGGAGCCACCCTAAATTTAGGTGAAAAGGGGGCTTACTCTGGTCTTATTCGTATTAATTATAATTAATTATACTTAGAAATGAAAATTCTTTTTTACACATTTAGTTATACTTCGGAAGTGTAATGTATTATATATTTAATTATACTTAGAGAATGAATATTTACTAGCGTGAAGACAGATTAGGCTAGATTCATATCTCCTGTTTAATAGTTCATTCTTAGCCGTTAGGATTTCGAGGCATTCAGTTAAACAGAGTTCACAGCGTCTGTTAGTTGGGTTATAGGAATTAGCTACTTTTAGTATGTGCCACTTTAGTTTATATTCTATCTTATTGTCGTTTAGTTCCCAGATATACCTACTAAGTCCTGTTGAATTTGCCTTATTTCTATTTTTAAAGCTAGCTAGGTGCTCATTATATCTGAGCCGTATTTGGTTTTTCGTCCCACCAACGTAAGATCTAGTGTGGCTCTTTGTTTGTACGTCACATTGGTAAACTATATTTTCGGTCTTACATCTATTGGAGAAATTACATTTATTCCTATCTCTACAGCCACATAGGTTGTAAGGGGTGTCTATGTCTGTGTGTTGTTGTGTGGCCCTATTGTTTTTTTGGTGTGCGTCCCTCCTAGTAAGGGGTATTGGATTAGTATTGTAGTTAGTTCTATTAGTTGGAGGGTTGTTGATTTGGTTGTTCGTGGTGTTTCTAGCTGTATAGAATGCGTCTAATTTCTTATTATTAATAGATGATATTATGGTAGCTAAGTTGCATGTCAGGCTGTGGCCTATTCTTATTTTGTTCTTAAATATTCCTGCGCATTTATTGTTTACATTTGGGTGTTTATCTATTATGTTCATTAGTGAACGGGCTATGTTGGATTTGAGGTTCATGTTGTAGGGAATGATTAGCCAGATCGTATCCTTATTGTTCTTATTGCTATTACGGCCATATCTGGTATAGAACCTGCCATCATAACTGGGAAGGCTAGTGAATTTTTCTTTCCTTCTATCTAATTTATTTCTATAGTTGGGTTTATTTTTGATATGTGTCTTTTCGTTTTTTTCCATGTTAGTATTGTTAGGTATTTATGGGCCCGATGTATGGTTTCTTTTAGTCTGCTGGGTCTTGCTGTTATTTATACTAAACTTATCTTTGTATTCCTTAATATTGGTTTTGTTCAGGTGGCTATTGTATTTTTGCTTCGTCTTGTTATTAGCCTTAATCGTCCTATTAATAATGTTGGTATTGGTGTTTACACTAATTCCTATAACCCAACTAACA
>NC_068989.1:30783430-30785419 GCF_001194135.2 Octopus bimaculoides | reverse complement strand
GTGGCATCGATGCCGGGCCGTGATTCTTGTTATACAGATGTTCGTCGCTGGCTGAGAATTTCTTGTCTGTTTAAGAACTCTTGTCTGTCTATTTACCGTGGTGAAGCTGAATCACCTAACAGAATCGAAGAGAGAGATGTGCCGCGGAGGTTTGGTTTGGTGTACATAGTAAGTCGTGTTGACGCTGGTGGTGTAGAGGCTGTTTGGTAGTAATCGTGTTGGTCATGACGATGATGCTGGATAGTAGTCGTAGACTCTTGTTGCTGATGTGGCGACGACGGTGGTCATCGTGGCTGGACGAAGCTGCTGAAATGGTCGCTGGCTGCTACTGCTGTCGTGTGGTACACGGAACAGTTCTCAAAGAGAAACTGGACCGAGACAAATTATTGGGTATGAGTTAAAGCTATTTATAACAAACTATGGGCTCCCAATGGCTTCAGAATTTTACTCTATCACGTGACCTTATTAGGGGCCGTGATTGGTCAGTTTGCGTTCTGGCGGGAAAGGTTCGAAGAAGTTGCCGATTCAGTCACGTGATGATAAGGAATGGGTTCTCTACTACGCTCGCATTTATTTATATTTAAATGAGAAGATTGTATGTAATGGCGATAGTAGTTTTGTATCTAGTGACGATAGGTAGTTTCACTACATATATATATTAGATATTTATACAAATAAATATACTCATACGTAAACAAAAACATATACAGTGCCGAATCTAATTCTAGGAATTGCAACTTCAAAAATGAGACTTGCTGTCCTTTGAAAGGAAAATGTCTTAAAAAAAGGTATTGTTTATAGAGCCAAAGTACTAATAGATGGCTCGCAAGAATATAAAACATATACAGGAGCTTCAGAAAATTCATTCAAGACTCGATTCTATTCCCACCAAAATTCCTTCCGATACTCTGAGAACAGGAGAGTGACTAGTCTTGCAAAGTATGTCTGAGAATTGAAAGAGAATGACACCCGTCCTTTGAATGTAACCGGAAAAATTCTAGATAAAGCATCAGCATACAGACATAGAACTTATAAAAGACCTATGGAATGTGATCTTTGCCTCTCTGAAAAGTTCTTTATCCTGTTCCAGGATAAAAACGCTTTGAACAAGAGCTACAAGCTCTTAAATTCCTGCAGGTACACCACAAAATTTAAAATGTCAACTGACAAAGTACCATATGGGTTTTGACTTTCGAAATATTTTTTGACTGTCGCCTTTGAATTTGTCTTTACAGTGTATGGTTATTTTGCATCACAATGATGATGTATATATTTCCACTTAATCTTTAAGAAAGTCTTCGATTGTTTTATAAATTTAATTTTAAATTTTGCCAAGGTTCATTTTTATTATTGTATTTCATTTTATTTTTACTCACCTATTTAATTATGTTTTATCAAATTAATGTATAATTTCATTATTGTTATTTTATTTTTGAAATTTTAATATTATACACACTGGGCAGTATTTAAAAAAAAATTGTTTGCATATGATGTAGATATATCCCTATATATTTATATTCATGTGTATGTATGCATTGTTGGTATGTATATGTATGTATTTACATGTATGTGTGTGTACGTATATATATATGTGCATGTGTGTGTGTAAGTATACGTGTATGTATATATGCATATATATGTGCATACGTACATAGATGTGTATGTATATGTGCATATGCTTTTATTTATGTGAGCATGTACATGCGTACATATTTTTAGTATGTTTGTATACATATCCATATATGTGTATATTTGTATGTATATCTATATTTATGATCGCAGACCACCAAACAGTCACAATGACCTCCTTTTGGTGCAACTTTGGCTTCAGGAAGTGCTGTGGAGCTTCGTCGGTGTCCAGCCACTGAGCTGAGCATCGCCAGTTGTCGTAAAGAATCCACTTTTCATCGTAAGTCACAATCTGGTCATTCTTATTGCATAAAAGAAGGGAAGACGACACTTCAAAATGGCGGGGGGGGTTTTTTTTTT
>NC_068989.1:30782874-30783420 GCF_001194135.2 Octopus bimaculoides | reverse complement strand
ATTCAATTCGTGCGGCACCCATTTCTCAAGTATTTTTGTTTTTCCAATCTCTTTCAAGTGGTTGGAAATTGTCGTATATGTTACGTCTAAGTCAGAAGCAAGCTCTTGAACAGTTGTGTATGGATTGGCTTCCACTAAGGTTCTTAGTTGATCATTGTCAACATCCGATGGCCAACCACTACGCTCATTATCTTCAAGACTCTCGTCACTGCTACGAAATTTCTTGAACCACCATTGTGTTGTATGTTCATTAGTGGTTCGTGGGTCAAATGCATCATTGATATTGCAAGCTGTTTCAGCAGCTTTTTGGCCTAGCTTGAACTGGAATAAGAAAATTGTGCAAATTTGATTTCTGTCCATGTTGTATTCAACGTTCCAGAAAAAATGGCCTAATTATTCAAAAAGAAAAAGAGTAACACGATTAGATAGAGCAGAAAACGGGCTTTAAAATGATATACAAAGTCAAAGTAATTTAATGGAAATTAATTTGAAAACCAAATTTTAATAATTTAAAACCAAAATTAAAAATTCTGCAAGAACTTTCTT
>NC_068989.1:30781729-30782462 GCF_001194135.2 Octopus bimaculoides | reverse complement strand
TGCGACGCTGGGCACAGGTGCCATGACGATTTCGCTTTCGCTTGCCCTAACAGGCCGAGTTTCGTGTCCAATGAAGGAGACGACGTTGGTGTGGGTGCCAGTCGTCGAATTTAGCTCGATTTCGATTTCACTTGCCTCAACAGGTCTTCGCAAGCGGAGTTTAGTGTCCAATGAAGGAAGGTACGCAGAAGTGGGCTGACTACACCCCTGGTGGAGGCCTTGGATTTAGGTCTCACTTGCCTTGCCGAGTCTTCTCACGCACAGCATATTTCCAAAGGTCTCGGTCACAAGTCATTGCCTCAGTGAGGCCTAATGTTCGAAGGTCGTGCTTCACCACCTCATCCCAGGTCTTCCTTGGTCTACCTCTTCCACAGGCTCCATCAATCGCTAGGGTGTGGCACTTTTTCACATAGCTATCCTCATCCATTCTTGCCACATGACCATTCCAGCACAATCGTCTCTCTTGCACACCACAACTGATGCTTCTTAGGTTCAACTTTTCTCTCAAGGTACTTACACTCTGTCGAGTATGCACACTGACATTACACATCCATCGGAGCATACTGGCTTCATTCCTTGCGATTCTACACATGTCTTCAGCAGTCACGGCCCATGTTTCACTGCCATGAAGCATGGCTGTTCGTACACATGCGTCATACAGTCTGCCTTTTACTCTGAGAGAGAGAGAGACCCTTTGTCACCAGCAGAGGTAAGAGCTCTTAGTCTTTCAAAT
>NC_068989.1:30780515-30781531 GCF_001194135.2 Octopus bimaculoides | reverse complement strand
AATGCAATCTCTGCAGCATGTGCAGAGTTGGGTCTAACAATAAATCTAAAAAAACTGTTGTAATGTACCAGCCTGCTCCCTCCAAGATGTATGTGGAAACTTTTATAACTGTGAATGGTCAAAAGTTGGTGACTGTACCTAGATTTATTTATTTAGGAAGTACCTTGAGCACTGCTGGTCTTGATGATGAAACTTCATACAGAATCAGCAGGGCTAGTAGGGCTTTTGGTAAGCTTGATAGGCGTCTATGGAAACAACATAATATATCTTCACAAATTAAAGTTAAGGTATATAACACATGCGCCCCCATCTCTGCTATATGGAAGTAAGGCATGGGTTGTTTACCGTAAGCAGGTAAGGCAATCGGAATGATTTCATCAATACTGTCAAAGAAAAATTCTGGGGATAAACCGGAAAATGTGGAGGTGCTTGAGAGGAGTGGTAGTAGAAGTATAGAGTCAATGATTTTGCAAAGACGTTTGAGCTGGGGGGAACATTTGGTAAGGATGATTGATGAGCGACTGCCCGAGCAGCTATTGTATGGTGAGCTGAAAGATGGCAGGAGACCAGCACATAGGCCTAAATTAAGGTTTAAGGATTGCCTTAAAAATGCTCTAATACAGACAGGAATTGCAGCTGGTAATTGGGACAGGGAGGCATAAAATCATGATGGATGGAGGAGGGTAGTGCATGATGGTTGTTCAAGGTTTGAGAGAGGGAGACAGAAAATGATGTGGGTATTAAAATACGCAACAGAACATGGGTTAATGTGAAAGGGTGTGCCTCACACTTGGAGGTCTAAAAAGACATCTTAAAAGAGTGAATATGGTGGGACCTGTTTCTCCTGCCAGCCAGTACAGTTGTCTAGTATGTAATAAAATGTGTAAAAACTTGGCTAAGTCATATAAGGGCATCACATGGCAACAATCACGATTCATTTCTGTAAGTCTTCTTGGCAATGTTTTTTCTCATGTAACGAGGATGCAACTGTGATATGTATATATATATATATATAT
>NC_068989.1:30767027-30772776 GCF_001194135.2 Octopus bimaculoides | reverse complement strand
TAGGCTTCTTCGCGTCTTTCTCCGGCCGTCGTCCGTCATTATGCGCCTCCGTTACCGCCATCGCTATCGCCTTCCGTTCAATGTTTCGCGTCAACATGCGAGCTTGAGCTACAAGTTCGCTCAGTGCCACTCACGAACGCCAGTCGCGCTGCTCTATCCAGGCCCTGTCCCGTAAACCCGGCCAGCGTGGCCAGCCTACGCACCTCCACCGCGTCTTCATCCACCTGCTCTCCCGTCCATCTAATCGTTTCTAGCTTAACAAAGGCTGTATACTCACACTCGGTGTAAGCCTCTCTCAGACGTCGCTCAATCTTCTCCTTACTCAAGGAGATATAGAGTCAATGCGCCCCAAATATGGTGCCATAAGGCTAGCCACGTCGCTAATGCCTTGCAATCTTGCCACAAGCCTGATTTTACGCATCCAGGCCACTACATCGCCCTCACCATTAAAGGGCCTGATAACGTCGCTGGCGATCCTAATTTTAGCTGCCATCGTGGTGACGTCTTATGTGGAGCGCCGAAATAGCTTGTAGTGAATGCGGGAGATTAGAAGTAAGACACCTACCTTCTCTTCATTGGTGCAGACCTGTCGGGTGGTAACGTATCCTTCCACATGGCCAGTCCTGAAACGCTAAAAATAGCAGTTGTTTTCCCTCATCTTAGCGAAGCATTGACACGTCCTGCATTCATGGCTTCCCCGATCGAAAAGGGCGCAATCTTCCCCCACCGTACGCGCATCACCTGCGCGCCCTTCCTCTTCCGGTCAGCTCCCCAGCCGCTGACGTCATCCCACAACTAATAAAGACTATAATATCAATATTAATGATAGGTGCATTGAAGGTAATGATGATAGCAATAACGTAATAATACATAGCCGGGCAAGTATGATAAATCCAGGTGAGGGGATTACATCGACTCCTACTAGTTTTAGTGCCCCTATTAGCAGGATCAAATTGCCCAAACAAGATATTGAAGTGCACATAAATAACAAAGGAAAAAATACTAACCTCCTAGACTGCAGGAGTGGAATTAGCAAGCCTGATAAATTCCTGATTAGTGTAAATAAAGTAAAAATAATAAATGTGATTGTGCTAGCGATGGTGTCCAAGTAGTAACAAATCCACATGTTAGAAGAAGCTTGCGAGAGATATGTAATAAAGAGAATGGTAAATAGGATTGCGATGTTAACGGCAATAACACAAACAATAACAAAAGTATAAGGCATAGGTTCGGAACTAATTATAAGAATAAGAAAGGTAGGGGGCACAAAGGATAAAAATGAGAAAAAAAGTGACATAATCTTAATACTGAAACTCTAGGAATGCTTGTCAGAAATAGTATATTTTATCTTAATTTTTTTTGTTTTTACATAATTATTTTCATACCTTCAGATGTGCAGTACAAATTTTTGTGACATTTGGACCTCTGTTTATTAATGAAAACGAGTAAACACTATTTTTGTATTTACTCGTGACGTCAGAATACACACACAGATAATGGCGTGTCAATCAACACAAACACACGTCCGTTACCTGTGACATATACACACACTTAGTCTCGTGCTCTCTAAGCAACAAAAATAAACGTCGACTTTTTGACGTACACAATATTTTAATCATTTAGAAATATCTTTAACTGGATGTGATTTCAATAAAGTTGTTTGTACAGTAAGTATTTATATTTGAGCTTTCTTTAAACAGACAATTTTTTAATGTTATTTTAAAATTATTTTCAAGTCGTTAATTTCCATAAATTTTTTTTATTTATTTACTTTTGTTTTTAAGTGAAAGAGAGGAGAAAGCGAAAGATGTATGTACGTGTATATGAAATGGACGTGTGTGTGAAAGAGAAAGTGGGGGGAAGAGAGAGACAAAGAGAGAGAGTGAGTGAAGGGGTGTATTGTCATGTATACGTACATACAGCAATACATATGCGTACATCTTTTTTATATACGTGTGCATGTGTGTGTGTGTGTGTGTGTATGAGAAAGAGAGAGAGAGTGAGTGATCGTGTATTCCCATGTATGTGTAAGTGGCACACACACACACTCTCTCTCTTACTCACGCACACACAAACGTCCATTTCATATACACGTTCAAACGTCTTTCAGTTTCTCCTCTGTCTCACTTTAAAACAAAAGTAAATAAATTAAACAATTTTACGGAAATTAACGAACAAAACCGGATGAAAGTTCTGGGAGTCAAAGCGAAAGATCGTCCCAAGGGAGTACCATTTTTTTCGAGTGCATTCAACGTATCTCAGCTCCAAAGATTTGGTTGCTATTTCTAGCACGCCCTGCTACCACGTAACAGCTATCTGCGATAAAGGACTCGAAATGCCTGTTACTTGCTAGCAAGGCGTGCAAGAAATACCAGCCAAATCTTTCCTTTTCCGGGGAAAGGAGCAGTTTACGCGTGATTTGGATGTCATATTCGTTGAAAGCGTGCGAAATAACCAGGAAAAAAAACCGCATGAAACAAAACTCCGTTGCTGGGAAACTCAGACTTTCTAAGTGACCCAACGGGTCGCGGGTAGTCTAGAATGGTATAATTCGCCTTTCAATTACGTAATATGCACTACTTTATGCAGTAAATTATTTAGTATATTAAAGAACTTCCCTCCGTCACAAATATAACTGCTTGTTCTCCAGTAAAAATGTTAGGGTTTCTTATTCAGCTTTCACTATACGCCATTATAGCTGGCCTAAACAAAAAAATGCATAAACATGGCCCAGAGCATTGGTCATAATGTCCGTAATAGCACTGCACCAACTAATGATACCACAATAATAATAATTATCATAACACCATCAACTTAATTAACAATTATACTGAGCATTCTAATATCCCCTTAGAGCTGATTCCTCCAGTTAGTGATTCTAATAATAATAGCATCAGTCAGCTTACTACAACTGATATTAGCAGTACCAATGGTTCAGACAGCAGCTAACTCAGTCTGCAACACACTTCCTCTCCTACCCTTCTTCCACTGTCCTTAATTCAAGCCAACGCATGTCGCCTCTTGCAATAAACACGGTAAACGAACAGTGCACAAATATTAGTGCTGGCAACCATTCTGCAGTACCACCATAATCCTTTGTGATGCTGTTAACCCACATTCCTCTACTCAGCGTTTAGCAAGTCATGATACGTGCCTTAATAATGATCTTATTACCCCTAATACTAGCTATATGAACGTTAATAACTCCCGGATCCTTGATCCTATAGGACGTACTGTTACAGGAAGGCTCACTCGCGATAACAATCGTGTCATGACCAAAACTTTATGCAACTCTTTGGAGAGAAAATCATGTCCGATTTCTGATGAATGTATGGCCGAAATGTAGTTTACAGGTGTAATGTGGTGACCGACACAAATACTTATGTTTTTTATAAGCTGCTCTGTAAATCTGAAGCAACGCTTAATGCAACCATTTATCATCCTTCAAATTAAGATATGGGGCAGGCAGAACTTCTTTAGCCATGAAAATGTGGGAACTCAAAGATAATAGTATTGGATTTGATTTGAAATGGGATATAATTAGAGTCGCAAAACCATACTCAAGCAGTAGATACGGATGTAGACTATGCTGTATGGAGCTGTACGAAATTTTCAAAGGAATGAACAGTGAAAATTTAATTAATAATGAATTGGACCTTCGTCTTTCATGCATCCATGAAGTAACTTGTACCTTTCAATATTTTAAAAGCATCACGTAACCTCTGCTTAGTTTATAGCCAATGGTTAACTAACCTCAGTTTCACAACTTTTCTCATACGTAGGACCAAAGGTCCAATGATTTCCACCATCCTCCGTCAAGTCTTCTCTGTTCTCACTTTCTAATTAATTCCATCCCTAATTACCCTATGTACCCTGATAACATTATTTGTGTAGTATGTGGTGACTGAAGGAACGACTCTTATAATTAGTCTTACCTAGTATTATCGATCTGCGATATCCAATCGTATCTTAACTATAAAATTGCAGCCTGTATACTCCAGAGAGATTTTCCACTAAGTTCTGTCCGTAAGTAACCTTTATGACAAGTAACTATGATTTGTGCAACACATGATAATGAACAAACATATCATCTGAACCAACTTACGTACAACTATTGTGCTTGTAGTATACAACCACTTTTAACCTATATAATTGCTATGTATACCTTCAAATTAACTAATATTCACGACAATCATTAAACAAGCTAAAAATTTATTTGATAACTGCTTACTATATCTGATTTGGTACTCTCTCTTCTTTCTGTTATCAGGTGATATATGTTTTGTATCTTCTATTATTCTATCTCTACACCGTAAATGAAGGGTAGTACACTTATAATACTACCTGCTTTTTCTGTACACACTACTTACAATTATAATAAGAACGATTCTAAGGTACATACTTCTTCCTCTCACAAACACATTTGAATATCGCCAACAATGTATTTGTATTTATACTTAACCTCCTACATTATATTCCTTTACCAGGAAAAAACATTCACAGGATACTACCATTCTAAAATTATTAGACCGAATCATCCAAGTTCAAATCAAACCCTCCCCCTCCATAACCACTATCTCCTAGTTTAACCTAAATTTGGAATATTTCTCCCTGCCTCTTTTCAAATCCGAAACAAGGGTATGCTGCCTTCGTATCTGTACTTAATTGCTTCTATTTCCTTTGTCGCGACTTCACTTCAAGCTATTCATCTCTATAACCCCAGGGTGTAAAACATAAAAAGAATACATATATTATTACTTAAACTTCATCTTTAGTCATTGATAACGAACCACCTAATTGTCTCGAACGTGCACGCTCACCAGCTGCTAGCTAGGTTGGTGGCCATAAATATCATCTCAACCCACTCACTAACTAAATTCCTAACCCACTTCCACCCCTTTAATGGTTCTGTTTTCTTCCATTCAAGGCCAGCTTTGGCTGGCGAATACAGGCGTTCCCACTGCGCACAGGAATTGTTCTATTGTTTTGAAGTTACATGGATCATTTGATGAATACGTTTTGATTTTACTATGATGTAATGTAAAAAAATGCGTAAGAAACAGTTGTAATGAACTGACATTTATCCATCGTCTGTTACTTTTTCTTTGGCATACATACATACACACAAACGTACATACATACATGCATACATACATATTGTTGTGTCTGGGGAGAGTCTTTCTCTTTTAGTGCCTTATTATTTAACACATCCACTGGTAAAGTTTCCACTCATTTACTTATTTATTTTTCCTAAACTTTTCGTTGCGTCTTGCAATCCTTTCAACAGTCTTTGACTGTTATCCGAGCTGCGTTCTTTTTGTTTGTGCGGATGTGTGTGGGTCAGTGTGTGTGCGCATACACATGTATGTATGTGTGTGCGTATATATATGTGTGTGTGTGTATGTACGTTTGTATGTATGTATTCTGCATATTCATGTGTTCGTGTTTGTGTGTTTTTATGTTTGCATGTATATGTGTATCTCTGTCTCCTTGTGTGTGCATGTCTGGCGGGTTGTAAAGTATATTTTCTGACAGCAATTTCCTTACAGTTTTATATTTAAGAGATGCGGAATTATGTACATTATTTACATTATTTGGTACTACTAAAGTAGAGGGGTCCCGAACGCGCAGTCACGCGTCCGCGCTAGCTAGTCGTTAGTGGTCGATCCTACAGCGCGTGTGCAAATGAATACGTGTCGATTTGTTTGTTTTTTTTTTTACGATCTTTCGATACTAGTACGCAACAACT
>NC_068989.1:30759759-30767017 GCF_001194135.2 Octopus bimaculoides | reverse complement strand
TTTTTTTTTTTTTACGATCTTTCGATACTAGTACGCAACAACTTCCAGTCGTGCGTTATTTTTATTCCTTCTACCTATCTACATTATTTAGAAAAAAAAAATTATTTACTTTGTTTTAAAAAAATATTTACTAATTTGCATACGCGCGCGCGCGCACACATGTATTCATTTGGGCACACGCACTTGTAGGATCGACCACTCACAACTAGCTAGCGCGGACGCGCGACTGCACGTTCTGGACCACTCTGCTTTAGTAGTACCCATTATTTACATTTGACGGACATTTGTCCTCATCTTGTTTGTTGTTTATACAACTTTCGGGCATATGGCGTAGTGGTTAAGAGCGCGGGCCACTAACCCCAAGATTCCAAGTTCGATTCCAGGCAGCGACCTGAATAACAATAATAATAATAATTCTCATTCCTAAGATATTTTTCGAAAAATACCTTAGGAATGAGAACCTAGGTTCGAAATTTCCCCAAGACACCTGATGAAGGCTGGAGGGTATATCAGCCGAAACGTTGTGTTAACAACAAACAAGAGGAGGACAAATATCCGTCAAATGTAACTAATGTAGCAATGAGAGAGAGAGAGAGAGAGAAAGAAAGAGAGTGATTGACTGTGTTTAATTGTACAGAACAGACCATTCTTGAATTAATAAATGAATAAATATATTGGTGTGGTGGTTGTCATTGTCTTGAACGCTGACCATTCTCCCCACAGGACAATTTCCAGCCAAATAGAAAGACAAAAAGATAAATAGAGAGAGAGAGAAGTGAGAGAGAGAGAGAGGGAGAGAGAGATTGAAAGGTGTCGATTTTGGGAAATTTTGACACTTTAGCTCTGGTCACACCATCATCATCATTATCCTCACCATAGTTAAAGTGTGAAAGTGGACAAAACACACACACTTATAAATGAGATGGTGTCTTACTTATACTTTGTGGGACAAACAGATAGAATATCTCGATTGACCGTTGACTGAACACTATTCAATTTTTTTTCTCCGTGTTTTTCTCCTTGTCTCCGTATTCTTTCTGTTGAAGAGCGTAGCTGGAAACGTCAAAGACTTTCCGTATTCCCGAGCGTCATACTAATATATCCTTTTGTTATTTACACCACCTGTCCTCGTCTGTTGTTATTATTTGTATATTCTCCCATATATATATATATATATATATATATATATATAGTTAGTTGGCTGCGTCTCATGTTTCCGAGCTTGCAATCCAGTTCATTTTCCTGGGTGTTTGAATCGCAGATGGCTCCACAATTCAAAGGTTGCATGAAACATATACGGGGATAGAAGGGGCTGGTTTAGGAAGGAGAAGGCGCTGTTTTCTCCCGTCTCTTGAGTTCAGCTCTTGTGACTTGGGCTTTCTTGAAGTCCACAGAACTCATTTTGATGGTGTGTCTCCAGATGGGGTTTGTTTACCGAGATATCTTCCCAGTGTGCGGGGTCGATGTTGGTGCTTTTCAGGGTTGATTTGAGTTGGTCCTTGTATTGCCTCAAGGGGGCTCCATGAGGACGTTTTCCTTCAGACATTTCACCGTAGAGACAGATCTTGAGGAGGTGATGCTCATTCATCCGACGGATGTGACCTGATCATCGGAGACGATGTTCGATGATCAAGGCTTCGATGCTCAGGAGACCTGATCTTTCAAGCACAGAGTTATTGGTGATGTGATCTTCCCAGTTGATGTTCAGGACAGAACAAAGTTTGGATTGATGGAAGCGCTCTAGTTTCTTCATGTCCTTACGGTAAACAGTCCAGGTTTCACACCCGTACAGCAGAGTTGATACGGCAACAGCCTGATAGACCATGAGCTTCGTTTTGAATGTCAGATCCTTGTTGCAAAAGACCCTGGCTTTGAGATGACCAAAAGAGGCATGACCTGATTGGATGCGATGTTCAATATCCTTACCAGATCCTGCAGTGGATGACAGAAAACTTCCAAGACAGCAGAAATCCTCAACGACCTCAATTGATTGGTTGTTGATGGTGATGTTGGGGCTGTCAAGGTTGGTACGAGGAGCTGGTTGAGCGAGCACTTTGGTTTTGGTGATGTTCACTTTCAGGCCGAAGGTTTGATAAGCTCTGCTGAAGTTGTTTGTTGAGGTTTGGAGGTCCTTTGCAGTTGAAGCTGGGGCTGCGTTATCACTGCTCTCGACAGTGATGTTTTGATCGGAAACGTGAGACGTTGAAAAGTCCGCCATCAAATCTACATCTGAGTTCCACTCCGGAGTTGTCTGTTGGAATTTTGGGGAGCATGGCAGCGATGTAGAGAGAAAACAGGGTTGGAGCATTTCATCATGGAAACCCTTGATCAGCGAAATGAAGCCTCCAGGACAACTGTAACGATGTAGGATATCCCACATGACCTCTCGTGGGACACTGTCGAAAGCTTTTTCCAAGTTGCAAAAGATGAAAAAGACAGGTTTCTGCTGCTCCTGGCTCTTCTCCTGGATCTGACGTGCACAAAAGATCATGTCGATGGTACCTCTTGACTTTCTGAAACCACACTGTGACTCAGGAAAGACTGACTCAGCAACTACTTGGAAACGTTGTAACAAGATTCGAGCGATGATCTTGCCTGCGATTGAAAGCAGAGAGATACCACGATAGTTACCACAAAGACTCCTATCCCCTTTCTTGAAGATGGTGACAATGACTGCATCTTTGAGATCTTGAGGAATCTGTTTCTTCTCCCAGATTTGCAGAATCAGCATGAAGAGTCTTGCATGAAGAGCAGGTCTACCCGCTTTGAGTTCAAAGGGAATGTTGTCAGGTCCGGGAGCTTTGTTAGGTTTCACTTGATTGAAAGCAGTCATGAATTCGATATGGGAAGGGGGACATGACAGTTCCGGTCTTACAGGGTATTGAGGAATGTTCTTCAGCGAGTCTTCAGAAGCAGTGGACGGGCGATTCAACAAAGCTTCGAAGTGTTCTTTTCAGCGATGAAGAATCCCATCCTTCTCGGTGATAGTTGAGTTGTCTGCTGTTTACAGCTGGGATGTTGATGATCTTTGGGGACCGTAGATTTCCTTGATTCCAGCAAAAAAGTTCCTCATGTCTCGGCTGTCAGCAAAGGATTGGAGTTGGACAGCTTTGGCTTGCCACCATTGATTCTTGATCTTGCGAATCCTTCTTTGGCAGAGTGACTTGGCTTCTTTCCTTGAAACATGTGGGGTTGTTTAGATGTTCAATGAGTGCCGATCGCTTGGCATCAATCAAGGTGGAGGTTTCAAGACTATTTGAGTCGAACCAGTCTGCACGGGATCGCTTTTGGAAACTGATGTTCTCTCTTGCAGATTTGGTGATGATGTTCTTGAGCATGGCCCACTCTGCATTGGGATCAGAGCTGTCACATGGGGGGTTTTCATTCAACTGCTTTTTGACAGACTCTTGAAAAAGACGGACCTTCTGGAGGTCTCGGAGGGCAGTGGTGTTGTACTTCCTCCAGGAAGGTGGATTTGATCTTGGGAGGAATGTTTTCTTCTTCAGAGTCCATCTTATCCGCGTGACAACCATATATATATATATATATATATATATCAGTAATTATTCACTGTTTGGGCTACCTGATGTCATCCACAGTTACAGTATAATTTTCACTGGATCTACGTCAGGAATTCTGCAGTGTTCATTTGATTTATAATTGATGAGGGAAACAAAATGGATTTGGTATGAATCTATGTTCAACACAACAATCGCTTTGACCCATCTTGCAGCTGTCTCTTACAGGTAGGATATTGTGCTGTTTCAATTAGTGCATTCTGTGTCTCCTTTTTTTTTTGGTATTAAAGATATCCTATATATACTGAGTTCCTCCAGACATGTACTCTCTCGTAGTATGTGTGTACACTGGGGTTATAACCTGCAGATGGGTCTGGCTACATATAACAAATTAAATCAAAATAATCAAGGACAGAAATTAAAACCTGTCAAATTACAACATTTGACTGTTAAAAGGAAGAAGGATGTGTATACATTCATTGACACATATGTAAACGTATACACACTTACACACTCGCTCGTGTTGCCAACAGGAAGTCATTTAATGTGGTCATAAACAACCAAGTTGTTTGCAGATAACCAGTATCTCACTCTCTGCTGCATAGCAAATTCTACAGTCAGTTATAGATGACTGGGCTGGTGCGTTGGGGAGGGGGGTGGGTTCGCTGGACATGCTCACATATACACAGGTCTTTGAATATATACGTAGACACACTCACATACATATATTTTTGGCAGTGTGTTGACACATGCCAAACTCTCTTGTATTTGTAGCAGGAAAGGTGTAGGAAAAGATGTCATTGAGGTAGCAGATGAAATAGGCATGTGGGTGACCTCAAAGTAAAACAATGGGAAAGCATTGGATTGTGGTTTGAATAATTTATTTAATCGACACATTTACTTGTATACACCAAAAAATTCAGGACAGTGTACAGTCAGTATTAATGTTCACTTACATGGCATTGCAGGCTCATCAGGTTGTTCAGTGGTGTAGGTACCAAGGTTGTCTTGCAGGATGTTTTCACGTGTGTGTGTGTGTAGTGAGGAGTGGAGTTTAGATTAGCTAACTGTTGTGTTTTCTGTAGTTAATGTGTAATCCTTATATCCATCGTAGTGTGCAAATGTATGCTTGTTTGTATGCAAACATCTTACCAATTTCTCTGAAAATCTATTAATAATCCTATCCTTGGTCACAATTATGGACAATGATTCCTCGGAACATAGTTGGCATTTCCTGGAAAGAGTGTTGTATGGATTCACATGTCTTATTGTTGACCAAGTCAAGCCATATCTAACCTTCTCGTCTTTCAGTTTCCAAACGAAATTGGCCAATGGTGTTGGGTGCCTTTTGTTGACTTTTTTCAAGTCAGTGATGTGGTTTCTATATCTATTTTTGAAAATATCAGCAGTTGCGCCAATATACACATACAGGCATCTTCTGGTGTTCATGGTGCATTTATATATTACATTACAACTCATACAGAAGTTCTTCAGAAGACACTTGGTTTTGTTCCTGTGTGAGCCTTTGTTATCGACTGTCATTTTTCTGTGTGTATAGCCTGTAGCTTTCAGTTTTAGGTTCGGTTTTACTGCTAGCTGGCTTGTTACTTGGGGGGGGGGTATTGTTCATCATTTTGTTGTGATTATTATAGGCTAAGTGGTTATTGTTATTGTTGTTTAGCGTGTTCCTAGATGGATCCCAGTCCATGGTTGGTGGCCCATTGTTTAGGCTGCTCGACCGCCAATTTAATTTTCCCTTTGTTTATCATATGTATATGGTACTCTGGGTTGGATGAATTGGTACATGACACTTTAACTGTGTGCCAATTAAATATTTTACTATATTTATTAGATTTCAGGAAGCATCAGTCTAGTGCTGAAAAAAACTTCTATGCGATCCTTGATGAGACATGCAATCCCCAGAGGACATCTTGTTTTTTTATATTTGCTGTTATATTTCAGGAAGCATATTGTCATCATCATTGTTGTCATTCATAGTCTTGACTGCTACAGACACTGCTCTGCTCTGCTCTGCTCTGCTCTGCTCTGCTCTGCTCTGCTCTGCTCTGCCAATTAGTAGCAAGAGAAATTTCAATTTATAATGTACCTATCCAAGAAAATGAGATGCACGAAAAAAATGAAAAAAACAAGACAACTTGCTGATACCATCCCGTCTACAGGATATCTGAGTGGTCAGCTTTTTTAGTGACATCATCAATAATTGAATGAATCATGTTTGTGTTTGATTTTGCATTGGATGCAGTGATCTGCGTTTGATTTCTATCTGTTTTGAACCTGGGTTCTCATTCCTAAAAAATACCAAGTTCGAAATTCCCCCAGGACACCTGAAGAAGGCTAGAGAGTATATCAGCCGAAACATTGTGATAACAACAAACAAGATGAGGACAAATATCTGTCACATGTAAATAATGTACATAATTCCTCATCTCTCAAATATAGAACTGTATGTAAAGTAGATTAGCAAACACCCATAAAACATGGGAGGATGCCAGTTGCTCATGCAAGGAGTACAATGACTGCCCAGTGGTGGTGGTGGTGGGGGATAATGTGAGGCTGTGGTGATTCCCAGACCTAGTGACCATAGTAATAGCAGCAATGGATAATTCAACTGTGTCGACAGCAATGGCAGCTGCAACAGCATCAGAAACACCAGCACTGACTACAATGACCCCCAAAACCACTGCTACAGCCAGAGATGACAACCACACCAATACCAGCAGCACCAGTGAGGCTACTGGCCCCATGCCTAGTATTGCCAGTGACAGCACCCACATCACCATCGGTGTCAGCAGCGGCAATGCTACAGCCATGGACAATCACAACAATGACAACAGCCACAGCAATATCACCAGACCCACACCTCATATATATATTAGAATAAATATAAATATACCTGACAGAATGTTACCAACGGTTTTATACCAACTATTGAAGTTGATTTGAATAGATAGCAGCTCCAGCAACATGAGCAGCAACAACATCTCCAGGCCTGGATCCAACTGAAGATGCATCAGAAATGTGAACACAACCAACACTCAAGCCCCAAAATATATGGGGTCAGCCGGGACGGCTTTCAAGCAGTGCCTGTACAACCACAGGTCTTCTTTCAGAATTCCAGAAAGATGATTCATTACATCCTTGGGAAGCCATGTGTGGTGCTTCAAAGATGAAGGGACCCCATACAATATCAAGTGGAGGATCATAGAGTGGCCAGGATCCTATATTAACGAGAGCAGATGCTGCAAGTTTTGCTTAGTTGAGTGAGCAAGAATTTTCAAAGACTCCTTGAAACCAGAATTACTGGACTCTTGGCAAGAAATTTACAGCACCTCCATCCATTTCAAATGCTACCTGCTGCAAGCATGAGATTCCCCATTCATCAATTAGATCCCAAAAGATCCTTATGAGCTAAAAGCAATCTAAGGGCAGAGTTCCCTGTTTCCACTTTCCTGACCCACATGGGTTGGTCTAAGGGAGATAACCAGCCCTCGGTGACCTGGATTGTTTATTGTTTGTTTCCTTATTAACTAACTGGCTGCAATGGATTCCTACCTCCCAGATTTGAAGAATTATAGGCCTTTGGCTTTAGAGTCTGGCGAATCATCCTTGAGACTAAGCCTCTGATTGATGCGAAAGCACTGGTCACTCTGTGACCGGACCTATACTTAACTGCATATAAATAATATATATATATATATATATATATATATATATATATA
>NC_068989.1:30747325-30758370 GCF_001194135.2 Octopus bimaculoides | reverse complement strand
GATGGGAGGGATAACTTCCCTTGGCAAACAGGACACAGTAGTGTGTTGATAAGCCAGCTGGAGGAGATGTCCTCCTGGGGCTAAAAGCAACAGTAACATCCACCCCTAAGGGGTCAGCCACACTTAAGTGGCAATATACTTCACTATATATATATATATATATATATATATATATATATAAGTAAATGTCAAATAATGAAAATGTGTGCTCAACACAGCATTGGTGGATAGACTTTCTTTATTTGTGCATTTAGGCTACTATTGGTTTCATGTTACAAAAAATAGAAAATTATCTTAATATTTTAACAATTTTTCAAGCCAGTCACATGGAGGAATGGTGTTTGTCTTCATTTTAGATAAAAACACAGTCTTGTTGAACTTGCAGAGATTCTCATAAAGAAAGCAAGTGGCGCTACTCTTGGATGATATCTTTTAAGCGGTTATCTCCTTTGGATTTGGCTTTAGGGTGAAACAGTGATGTTGGGCAGTAAATTTGTTTGCATTATCTTATATTATATTCTAGGCGTATATAATGTTTGTGTGCTGAAGTAGTTCATCATGGGGATATATTTCTTCTATGTGAAGTTCATGTGTTATATATATTCAAATTTCACATTCAGGAAAGGGGCTACACTGGAGGGATTAGTGGCACATGTGATGGTTTCTCTTTGAAGTGTTTAAGTGTGAAATATTGCTTTTATATGCAAGGAGAGAAGATTTCATTCCTAATATTTAGGATGTTATCTGTTGAGTGCATGATATTTAGTTTTTCAGTGATACAGAGATCATATTTGGTGCCCTGTCCTCTGTATTTTCTGGTCTTAGGTGGTTATTTATTCCACATTCTTTCAATGTCCATATCATATTGGAGAAGGATGTTGTGTGTTTATTATTTGTGTCTCTGAATGATGCCAAATGTTGTGTGTATCTTTCGTTGTGTATATCATTCCGATATACATCTTTGCTACTCATTTAGGATCCGTTATTTTAGTCTCATATACAAGTTCTTTTTTGTGACAGTTGTTGTTTAGAGGGCAGCTGTTTGGAGATCTGAAATTGCATTGTCTTTTGGGGTATCTCTGGTGTGTTTATTTTTATTGTGGTTGAGTATCATTGACCCTATATTGGGGAAGCAACTATAACTAACTTTAACAGTATTGCTGTTGAAAATCTTGTGTGAATGTGGGAAGTGATTGTCTATTAATTTCAAGAATTTCCTAGCTATGTTAGTGCCTACATTCATGCTATAAGATGGGTTAAACCATAAAAGTTTCCTCTGTCTGCATCTTCTTGGTCTATTTGTATTTGATTCAATGTAGTTTAAGCTATTCTTGAAGTTGGACCTTTCTAATGCAGCATTATAGCATGGGATAGCTTTTTCAAAAGTATCTTTATTGGTGGATAAATTGGAGATGCACTTGCTAATATTATTAACTAGTTGTTTAATGACTGCTGGTGGGTGGTTGGAGCCTATGTCTATGTTCAAGGCTTCCTCATATATCCCCTCCCTGACAATTTACCCTTCCAGCTACTTCCATTCCTCATCATTTGCCCACACTTTTTCTACTAGTCATCTTTCTGTGCCTTTAACCACCACTTTTTCTCCCCTCTTCTATACTCTATTCTAAACACCTCTCTTATCTACTATCATTCTCAGTGTCCCACCATCATAACCCATCTACTATAGTCTCTTATGTATCCCTATATTTTCCACCTCTACATACATCCACACTTGTTTATCATTCACTACATTAACCACGACCTGTTTACTTACCTTCTCACACTCTTTTGAAAGCATATACTCTCTCATCACCTCTCCTGACTCACTGTCCATGTCCTCTCTTATGCTCACCTTCTTGTTCTTTGAGAGTTTGCTCTAGCACCACATCACTACTTTTCTTTTGTCTCCTTCAGCCATTTATTTCCTTGTCTCTCAACCATATTCTAGCCTTTCGGTACCTGATATAAAACCACTTACGTTCACCTCCCAAATACTTCCCTTTAGTAAGGGAGCTTTTCCTTTTCTTCTATCCCTGTTCTTTTCTGTCTTGCAAGGTACCTCACTAGTGTTGATGGTACAAAAAGTGCACTCAGTACACTCTGTGAAATGGTTGGCATTAGGAAGGGTATCCAGCCATAAAAACCAAGCCAAAGATGATATTGAAGCTCAACCCATGCCAACTTGGAAAGTGGATGTTAAACGATGATAATGATGATGGTGATGCTGATGATATAAAAATGATGGGCTTCTCACACAGTTTCTGTCTACCAAATTCATTCACAAGGTATTGATTGGTCTAGGTCTATAATAGAAGACACTTGTCCAAGGTGCCACATGGTGGTTGCCAAGTGAGCTTCTTAACTACACAGCTTCTTAACCTACACACACACACACACACACACACACACACACACACATGCTATCCCAAAACAGGATTTCTACAAAATACCTAATTAACAAAAGAGACAGTGAAGTTCTTGGATCTCCAAGATGCAACCAAAAATGTGGATTATATATTTCCATGGAAGGCATTACACATGTGTTTTTTCACAGCTGCCCAAAAGTGTCATCAAGGAACTACCTCCCTACCAGCAATGATGTTGTTGCAAACACAATATACAATGCTCTTCGGAAAAAAAATCTGTTCTAGAATAAAAATAGAAAATCTTATTGTTATTAGATACATACACAAATATTAACACCAGTAATTCTGGTGGAACATTCCCATCAAAATATCTGTCAACCTAACTGGATATTGTTGTTTGGGACAGACAAGAAAAAGTATGTACAATCATATAGGTTAGCTATCATCTTGATGTGAATCTCTCTCTGAAAATAAAAAGGAAAGAGGATAACTATGGACAACTTCTCTGAAACCTCCAGTTTCTATATCCAGATTATAAATTCATATTTATATCAATAATAATTGGTGCTCTTGGTTTTGTAAAGCTAGGGCTTTCAGAAAAAAAAAATCAACCAAATAACCTGCACATTACAAATGCAATCTACAGATTGCATTTGTGGAACAGTAAAAATATGCAAATCTTTTCTCAAGTTTAAAATTTTTGTTATCTACATTCCAACAATGGAGCTTCATATCTTTGTTAGAAACCAGCTCCTTCCTAAGTAGAAGAATTCAAATAAATAAGAACAGAAGTGAACATGCACACACACGTGTGTGTGTGTGTGTGTGTGTATACATAAATCTATAGTTGCAGATATGGCTGTTATAGGTGTAGGTGTGGCTCTTTGGTTAAGAAACTTGCTTTTCAACTATGCAATCTTAGGTTTAGTCCCACTGCATGGAACCTTGGACAAGTGTCTTCTACTATAGCACAAGGTCAACTAAAGCCTTGTGAGCGGATTTGCTACATGGAAACTGAAAGGAACACATTTTGTATGTATATGTGAATTTCCTGGGAACCCTGGCAAGACAAGGTCCCAGACATGGAAGTCCTCTCTTGAGCTGATTTGCCAAGCATTTACACACTGCTGAGGAGATAGCAAGTCAGATGGGCAGGCCACCTTGTTTGAATGCCTGACATGCGACTACCCAAAAGACTGTTTTACAGTAAATGGGCAGAAGGCAAGTGCACACAAGATGGACAGAAAAGGTATGTGTGTATGCGTGTGTGCATGCATACGTTTGTGTTTGTCACTTGCCACTGCTTGACAACCAGTGTTGATTCGTTTATGTCTCAATGATTTAGTGGTTCAGCAACAGAATAAGGACAAAGATTAAAAATAAAGATAGTACCTGAATTGATTTGTTCAACTAAACCCATCAAGACAGTGCCCCAGCATGGCCACTGTTCAATGACTGAAATGAGTAAAGATATATCTATTCAAATCAACTGCAATAGTTGGTACAAAACCATTGGTAACATTCTGTCAGGTGTATTTATATTTATTCAAATATATATGTTAACACTCACACACACTCATGCCCATCTACATACCTGTGTGTGTGTGTGTGTGTGTGTGTGTGTGTGTGTGTGTGTGGCAGGATAGAAATGCATTTTGTCCCTGTATGTAATTACATACATACACGCACACACATATTTTTATGAATATTTCGTTTGGGCCTCACTAATTCACAATTCCTAGCATTAGTTTTTCAAGTAATTTGTCTTTGAACCAGAACAATACACTATTCCAAATATTTAACCTTTATCTAACAATATCAGTTTTGTTCAGTTGTTTGAACTGGTATAAAGATCATCCCAAGTACTTTAACTTTTTTTTTTTTTAATTCAGTTAATTTGATTGACAATTCAAATATGTTAGAGGCAAATATTGTCCCAATTCATTCATACTTACATATTACAACTTTCTATTTCAATGTCCAGTGCAGATTTCTACCATTTCTCCTAACAGTTTATATTTGTCATTACTAAAGCTTTCCACAATATATATTATTTGTATATTGTATGATTCTATTTAAGCTTTTGACATAAGCTTTAAAATTAGTGAATGTACAAGAAAATCGTTTCAAATTTTTTTCAGTGATTCTCTTATGTGACTGCTTGTAGGGTTTTTTTTTCCAGTTTGAAAGGAATTTTTTTACTCCAATGATATTGTAAAGACCAACTAGTCCCATAAACCTCTTCAAAATTTAGGTAAACCAAAATAATTAATGAAGTAGTAGATGGAAGAAACTATGCTACAGAACAGTATATTTTATGTTGACATGGAGGGAAATGCTGTTTTACTAAAGTTTAGAGTGAAGAATATTAGATATAAATCTGAATCTCTATTTGAATAACAATAGGTAAGTTTCAGTTGTAATTTAGTTTTGAGTTATTAAAATGTTCTGAATCACATTTTCAGGTTGTAGAACTACCAATGAATTGCATTGATAAGTCAAACATTGTAACTCTACTTGTCTCAGCTAATATACTTAAAATCAGATTGTAGCAATTTCATAACTGATTGGTATTAAGCAGGGTAGCATGTGATGATTAAATGGTCTCCTTGTAACAGATTCCAAAAATTAGTTTTGGTATTCAAATTTGAATCTGGTTAAATTGACCAAATGTTAGGGTCAGAACTTGAATCTTGTAACTCATGCTGTAGATGTGTCTAACATACTTAATTAGCTGTAAATCATTACCATGAGGAGATGCAGCTTACTATCAACAGGAGCAGTTTAATTGGGGATTTTCATTAATTTGTAGTTCTGAACTAAAATTGTACCATGAGGCAGAGTCTTGAAACACTCTTCTGAGGTTAATGAGAATAATTAGCTACTGGTGGATATCTCTAAAGAAAAGTGATATAACAGATTCCAGTAACCTTTGGAAGTATACTTCAAATTTACATATATAATTAGGAAATCATTTTTTACATTGCATTTTATTTTAATTTCTGTTCTGTTGTAATGATTTCTTCAGATACAAAGCTTAACATTGAGAAAATGAGACATAACATTTTTGCGTTTCTTAAGTACATTAGCAACTGAAGAGAAGCCAACTATTATTGCTTCTTGCTAACTAGTACTTGCTATCATTTAATGTTATAATATTCGAATGGATGTCATTTAAGCAAAGGCATTTTGCTTCAGTTGTGTTACTAATACTTGAGATTGGTGTGAATACTACACAATCTTGTTTCTGGTTATTTATTAAAATTTAAAGTTTTGTCAAATTAAGAAACCAATATTAAAATAGTAAACATATTTGCATTATATAACCCCTTTCAAAGTATTACGGTGCAGATTACTTAATGTGACATTATCTAGTATAGTGGTAGAGGCTTAGTTGTCTTAAGTTTGAATCTCACTATTCTGAGGTTAGTTTTACTGGGATCAGCACTGGGGGTCAATATATCAAATACAAATAACTCGGTGTAAATTGGCTCTGGAGAAATTAGACATTGAGCTTAGCTCATAGAAAACATATTTTACCAAAATTTCTTCATTTAGGTAGCAAAACAATTTATTTTTATATTAAACTTGCTTATTAACTCACCTCATCAATCAATTTCTTATTCAGTGGTATAAATATCTGTCGCAGGGGTTAGATTATTAGAATGCTAAACTATCTACATGATTAAAAGTTTGAATTTTCTTTAAGAGAGTATTTTGTGGAGCACATCTCTCTTTCACTGTATATATACAACTTCTATTTCATTGTTGGAATTAAGAACACTTTGTAAATACCAAAGTCAACTATATCTAAATTCAAAATCTGTCTATATCAATCTCAACTCATGCTATACCGCTATTCTATCCAAATTTAAATGTCTTGAATAGTTTGATTTTATATATTTATTCTGTAGTTACCTGCATATACCTTATTCCATCTAAATTATTTTATTTTGCATTAAAATTAAACAGTTATGATACATTTAGAGCTGTTACTAATTAGTTTTAGTTGAAAATACTTGTATTTGGAAAGAAAATCAAGACAGCAGATTTCCTGGTCAGTGTTAGTCTAATGATGAAAGAGTTAAACAAAATTTGGTGTATACCCCGAGGGAGTGTCCGCTTGCATAAGGGAGCAGAGAACATTGTATTAGCAGTAAAAGACATAGATTAAGATATAAATATACAGTAAGCTAGATAGGGTCTTGCTTAAAAGCAGGAATACATGTTCAACTGAAAACATTCAAACTATATTCATGAAGTGAAGGTTGCATTTGCTAACCAAAAGGTTAAGTAGTTTTTCTTTGAATTTTAAAGATAGGAGTTTATTTCTTCCTTCTTCATTTACTAAAAATACTTTGTTTTCTTTCTCTACTCCCCATATGTTTGTGTGTGAAAGCGTGTGTGTGTGTGCGTGCGTGTGCACGCGCGCGCGCGTGTGTGTGTGTGTGTGTGTGTGCATAAATTTGTTTGTATACAATGTATAACTTTGTTTTGCAGTGTCAGCATCAGACAGTGAAGGAGAAGAGACAGTTTTACAACCTGAGTTGATACCTTTACTGGAAAATCAGCCTACAAGAACAACAATAACAACTATTACAACGCCAATAAGTTCTGCATCTTCTACCACAGTCAGTGTTGTCAGTAGCAATAACTTACCTCTAGATAGTAACACTAATAGTTATAATAGTAGTGGTGGTGTTATATCTGTTGCTACCACTACTAATGACATTACCAATTCTACTACCATCATTGCCTCCTCCTCACCTTCCTTTACTTCCACCAGTACTACTACAACGTCTGTTGTCTCTGATTCATCAACAGGCAACTCAGGATTACCTGCTACAGACAAAAGTCAGGCAAAAGTAAAGTCTCCTCCAGCAGCTAAGATTGCTGCTGTGGCATGCTGTCGCTCACGAAAACTTTCTCTCAATGGAAATTCTTCATTCCAAAACAGTGATGATGTAAGTCTTGGACTTGATTATTTTTTATTTACTTATTTTTATTTTATTAATTTTATTTACAGTTACTGTGTTTTGCACAGAAATTCTTTACAATTTTTTTCAGTTACCTAGTGTTATTTTTGCCAAAACTAAAATAATTCTCATCATAAGCAGCATCACAGCTATATTTTGCCACTTATATTAACATTACTTTCAGAAATACCCTACTCCCATCACTAGCATTATATTCATTACTACCAGATTACTATCATCCATCTTACCCCTACAATCATTACCATCATCACTGCTACAGCCATCTTCATCATTACCATCATCATCAGTAGCTTCATCTAATACCATTCAGTGCAGATGTCAAATCAGTCTATAACCTTATTTGTAACTCTATATATGTAAGGTGATCTGCCATAAGTGTTAGATAAATTATGTTACTTCTGGAATAAGAGAGGTGACTTACTTTACTTAATGTTAGCAGGGTGGAGCTAGGTAGAGTGTGATGATGAACTGAGATAAGAAGTTTCAAGCTACTGTCAATAGATTCTCCATCCCTCTCTCCCACTCCTTCACTCATGCTTTCTCTCTGTCTCATTCTCAACCTCTTTTTCTTACACCCTCTACTTTTTTTTTACTTTCACTCTATCACATACACAGTGAAATGAATCTTCCTTTCTCTTTCTTCTATCTTTACTTCATTCCTCTGTCTATCTGATTTTCTCTCTTTCTCTCATGCACACTCATACACACACACTGTTTCTTTCTCCTCTTCCTCTGTCTTTTCATTTTCCGGTCCTGCTACCTGTCTATATATCTGAAGATTTTAGTCACGTGAAGGATGTGGAGGGTTAGGAAAATTTGATATTATGGAAATCATTCTGATAATTACAGAGGATAAAGATTCATGGAGGATATTTACTATGGAAATCCTCACGTTTCAATTATCTGCTTAGCTCTCTCAGATGAGTGAAGTTTAGGATAGGAGTCTGGACAGAAAGCAATAAAAATAACAGCCTGTTACAAATAACTTGCAAAGAAAGAGGCATGGAAATGCCACTATGAAAGGCTGCTAAATGTGGAGAATGCATAGAAAAGAGAGAGTGTTCCTAATGTGGCTCAGCTATCTGAGTTGACAGCAGCATGATAGATAAAGCAATGAAGAAAGACAAGGAAAGCTCCTAGTTCATCAGGATTTATCGCTGATATACTTAAAATATATGGTGGAGTGGTATATGACTTAGTCATCCATGTAGTTAATCAGGTTGTTATACCCAACAACTGGTGTAGCAACATTATTTTCAACTGCCACAAAAGTAAAGAAGATGCTTTAGATAGAAATAATTAGAGAGGTATCAAATTGCTGGACCAGGTCATGAAAGTTACAGAAAGGGTCATAGTTCAACTAATTAGGAAGAGAGTTAATCTAAATGTCATGCAGCTTGATTTTGTGCTGTGGAAGCACTACTGATGCTTTCTTCCTAGTAAGACAAAACTTAACCACTCTACTTGGCATTTGTCAACATGGAGAAAGCCTCTGACAGGGTCCTTCACTCCATCATCTGGTGGTTAATGGATAAACAAGCTAGGAGTAGATGAGAAGCTGGTGAGAGTTGTCCAAGCCATGTACAGGGATGATGTTATCAAGGTGAAGGTCAGCAATGAGTATAGCAACGAACTTAGTGTACAGGTAGGAGTTCACCAAGGATTGGTTTTCTGTCCCTTCTAGTTTATCAGTCATCCCAGCTATAACAGAGGAATTTAAAACGGATTGCCCCTGGAAGCTCCTCTATGCTGATGACCTTGTTCTTATAGTTTAATCTCCAATAGAATTAAAGGAGAAATGTCAGGTATGGAAGCAAGGACTTGAATCAAAGGGCCTTAGAGCCAATTTAGCAAAGACCAAAGTCCTAGTAAGCAGAAAACAGTCAAATTACTAATGGAAATGAACCTCCTCAATATGTAGAAAGGATGTAGGTAGAAATTCCATACAGTGTAGCCAGTGCAAGCTATGGACATATAAAAAGAACAGTGGAATCATAGGAAGGTTAATAGAGAAAGTAGTCTTTGTATGTGGCAGATGTGAAGGAACTGTAAGCACTAAGAACACACAGAAAATAGATTTCCTCAAATGCCCAGGGTTTTTTTTAGAGGCAGTAGGTAGTTACCATTACCTAGGTGACCAAATTAGCTGTGGAGGAGGATATTCTGAAAGCATAGTTGCTAGAATAAGAACTGGCTGGACAATGTTCATAAAGCTTTTACCTTTGTAGGTAACAAAAGGATTCTCCCTCAAAGTAAAAGGCAGATTGTATGATGCCTGTGTATCAACAGCAATACTACATGATAAAGAAACACAAGCTATGAATGAAGGGAACATACAAAGGCTTGAAAGAAATTAAACCAACATACTCCATTGGATATGCAATGTCACTGTGCTTGTATGACAAAATTTTGAGAGAAAAGTTGGGTATTAGAGGCATTAGATGTAGTGTACAAAAGAGAAGACTGCTGGTATCAACATGTAATGCATGTGGATGAAAACCATTGCATAAATTAGTACCAGTCTCTGAATTGGGAGGGAATCTGTGGAAGAGGAAGACACTAGATGAAGTGGTCAAAAATGATCTTCAAATGAGCTTCACACGAAGATGACAATGAATTGAGACAACTGGCAATTTGCTGTGCTGAAGAAGACCCATCCAGCTAAGTAAGATCAATGCTATAAAGGCACGTGCTTGTGTCTATGCTCCCATATACAATCTGTTCCTGACAAATCTACCCCCACATCCCATCTCCCCAACACCCTCTCCTTACCCACATTCACCTCCCCTCCATCTCCCTCTTTTTGCAATCTTGTGAACATACCCACTCACTTCTCTATCTACACATCTTGTCAAGGTGTAAAGGAGATGCAGGTAACATCATACCCTGGAGCAAGAGAGACACAAGAACCACAAATAACCAATGAAAACAACACCATAAATTTAGTTCATGAGGGAAGGAGAAAAGTTATTGATTACAGCAAAAAGAAGAATCAGTTTGCTGTAAGAAGCTCAATCACTGGATTTGAAAATTAGAGGAGGAAAAGCTGTAACTTCCTAAGGTCATCTAGACAAACCTGAGAGTGGGTTTAGTTTTGAAGTCAGAGAAGGCAAAGAAAATTATCCTGATCAACATTACTGACCTATGGGAAGAATAGTATGATCAAGATTCTGAATGGAAGTGCATAAAGTATCTGAACCATTTGCAGATAACAGGGAGAAGAATGGCAGGTATGGCTATTTCCAGTTGAGTTTGGCTGTAGAGGATTCTTTATCCAGTTAGTATGGGGAATACTTACAGACACTGGAATAAGGAGAAAAGAGTTAAAGGTAGCTGTGTGCAGGATGAGAGAAACAACAAAAAGAACCAGATTTTGCAAAGTGCAAGAGAGAGTAATTTAGCTGGAAGTAAGGAGGAGCTAATGAGCATTGATTTGGTTACAACTTTTGGCCTACTAATGGGAGGGTATTATAGTACAGGTTCAAAACACAATGGTCATTGAATACTGTCTGATGACATCAAATCTTCCTAGGTAATACTGCATTCAACAGAGTTGAATGAAAGAGAAGCATCTTCTAGATGTAAATAATCTCTTAAGTATGTATATATATATTTGTATATATGTACATACATACATGCAAACACATATATACTGATTTATATACATACATGCATATATATA
>NC_068989.1:30744742-30746903 GCF_001194135.2 Octopus bimaculoides | reverse complement strand
AGCTGGAAGTAAGGAGGAGCTAATGAGCATTGATTTGGTTACAACTTTTGGCCTACTAATGGGAGGGTATTATAGTACAGGTTCAAAACACAATGGTCATTGAATACTGTCTGATGACATCAAATCTTCCTAGGTAATACTGCATTCAACAGAGTTGAATGAAAGAGAAGCATCTTCTAGATGTAAATAATCTCTTAAGTATGTATATATATATTTGTATATATGCGTGTATTAATGTGCATTCTGTGTCTCTCTCTATATATATATGGTAGTAAGTAAATGTGTTTTAAGAAAGATGATTAAAAAAATTCAGTTTGTAGGGAATAAATGTTTGACTGTCGATCGTATTTGGAAGAGACTGACAGATATTTGTATGCATGTGTTTATTTGTATGTATGTGTGTATTTGTACGTATGTATGTATGAGTGTGTATTCAAAAACATCTATATTTACACTTTAAAGTTGGTTTTCACACTCAACTCTGTTCTGCAGAATCAGTGTAGTGACGGGAGGTTTATGCCCATCTCTACGTTCTGAGTTTAAATTCCGCCGAAGTCGACTTTGCCTTTCATCCTTTCGGGATTTAAAAAATAAGTACCAGTTGGACACAGGGGTCGATATAATCGACTATTGTCCACTGCCCCAAGCCGCCCTTGTGGGAAAAAAAAATAATAATAATGACCTCTGCCGATCAAAGTCCCAACCCACAACTAAGTCCTAAGTGTATATATATATATATATGGGTAACACACACACTAAATAAAAAAATGTTAGTAAGTAAAAGTGTTTTAAAAAAGATTGTTAAATTTTCAGATTAACACCCGCACGATTTTCACTACAGTGTTAGAGTTAGGGTTTTAGGGTCAGGGTTAGGGTTAGGTAGGTAATCGTGCAAGTGTTAATCTCAAGATTTACGAAAAGATTTTCCAAAAAACTCACAGTTTGTATAGGGAATAAATATTTGTCGATAGTATTTGAAAAAGATGCCTGGCTATTTTTTTGTTGTTGTTGTTATCATGGTGAAGGACGAGTTAGAAATAACTTACAATTCCCGCCAATTAGAATGAGGTATGTATGTATATATGTATGTAGTATGAAAATGAAACCATTAAAGTGAAACTATCTGTCATTACACTATCGAAATGTGATTGTTTCAGTTTTGATACTGAAATAGTTTTCTTTTACAGTCAGTGTTTCTCCTTCCTTTCTTTTTGCATTTGTTGTTGGATTGTTCATAAAGGTTCATAAGAGAAAGTAGAAGTTGAAAGGATTTGTAAAGGTAGTAGAAAGAGGAAATTAGAATTTATTAGGGGGGGGAATGTTTATTTGTGTAGTTTTATGGATTTTATTCGTTATTATGAGTTATTTTGAGTGAAAAATGACGCAGTGACCTAACTAATTGTATTTAGAATATTAATTCTGATTTTTTAATCCAGGAAATTTGGAATTGTGTAAATGTATGAATTTTAAACATACACACACAGAGAGAAAATCTGCCTTTTATAGATAAGATACGTGTAGACAAACGTACACATATGTATACACTTATATATACATATATTTCCATACATATATCAGGTCATCCCATAAGTTCTATCTGAATTTTGAATAAAGAAAACAAGTGATCAAATATTATGTTTAATTGAAATTTAATCATCAATGTACTTTCCCTGATTATCTATGACTTCCTTCCATCTATATACAAGGTTTTTAATCCCATCAATGTAAAACTCTTTTGGCTTCAAAGCAAGGAACTCTGAAATGTCAGTTTCGATCTCCTCCTGGCTTGCGAAAGTTATGTCTCCCAAATGATTCTGTAAACTACAAAAGAAATGGTAGTCTGAAGGAGTAAGGTGGATGAGGAATTTTTTCCTAACCAAGCTCTTTGATCTTCTGTGATGTGATCTTTGCAGTGTGGGGTCGCGCATTGTCCTGATGTTACATCACTCCTTTTTTTCGATTCACTAAAGTGCATCTTTTTTTCTTCAAAGCTTGGTTCAAACACTCTAATTTCTGACAGTAGATTTGAGCATTGATTGTTGCATTAGGTGGTAACAATTAAAAGTGAATTACTCCTTTGCAATCCCACCAGATAGAAAGAAGAACCTTTTTTCCATGAAGTTCCCTTCCCTTTTACCAAGCCAGTGTTTACGACGTTTAA
>NC_068989.1:30742423-30744469 GCF_001194135.2 Octopus bimaculoides | reverse complement strand
CCATCTTGTGCAAGTTCTTTCATTCAAGCATTCTTTCCCATAAACTGAGTGTCTGTTTCGAGTTGCTTTGGCTGCAGAGTTTCCTTTTTTGTACTCATAAAGCATTATGCACCTTAAATACTCTTTGGATACTTCCATGTTAGAAAGGGTTTTAATCAAAGAAATTTCAATTCTATTATTCTGTAAAATAATATTTAATTAGTTTAAATGTACACAAATGCATAAAAATAATTTTTAATTCCATTAGACATTCTAAAATACTATTAAATTTCATTCAATTTTAAAGAAAGGTAAAATTGGACAAAACTTATGGGATGACCTGACAGTTATCCATACACATATACATTAAGACGAATGTACACATATGTATAGACATATATATGCATATACATCCATACATATAGATATCCACACACATATTCATACACATAGGCTCTCATAGATTCATACACACACACACACACATATATACATATATATATAAATATATTTTATTATATGTATTTATTTTCTCCTAGTAATAAATAACTCGGATAAAATAAATTGGTTAATAGATACCAGGGTAGCAAATATCACAAAATAACCGTGGTGTAACTCCTGTTAATGAGGTAGAAACTCCTTGATATTTTGGGTATTTGAGTATATATAAATTTAAAGAATGGAGTAAACGCATATTATAACTGCATACTTTTATTCCGACATATGTTTCGAAGAATTACAATTTATGCGATCCACAGGAATCGGCGATGTTAAAAATGTAAACTTCTCCTCAGGGAAATGTATGGTAACCAGCTTAAACGTAAGACATTATAACCGAATATGAGAACTATAGTTGGAGAAGGTTATAACGTAATTCATTTGAAAAAAACGTTGGAGATTAGGACGCTACCAGATAGTACGTTGGATAAGAAGGGAAGAAAAGAAAAGAAAAAAGAAAAAAAGAGAGAAAGAAAATTCAGAGTGTAGATTTGGGAGACGATAGGATGATATAAATCCGATAAAAATTGGAGAGGAATGTTATGTAATAAAAAGGCATTATAAATGGGGTTAATCTTGTGTTTCTACAAAAATATTTAGATGAGTGTATATAATCATTTATACTTATGTGTATGCGCATATATACACAAACAAACACACATATACTCGAATATATACATATATGCATATCTATATACACACCTACGTACAACCCCCCCCCCCACACACATACATACATACACACACACACAAACACACATATATATATATATATATATATAAAATATATACACATATATATATACATATATACACACATCCATACCCATATATACATAATATACACACACATATACATATACATATATATATACATATATAAATATATATACATATATATACATATACATACATAAGCACATACGTATACACACATGCATACATAAACGCGCAAACACACACACACACACACACACATATATATATATATATATATATACACACACATATACATATCCACACATACACACATATATGTATATATATAAAAATACATAAACATATCTGTGCACATAAACATACATGCATCCAACCAAGCATATATACATACATATTTATATATATATTTTTTAAAAATAATAACAACAAAAAATATATATATATATTGTGGTGTTATGGGCTGTGATGAGCTATGTGTTGTGGTGGAGAGGGGTGAGGCAAACAGAGGTGAAGCCAGACCGGAAGGGTCAGATCGGAAGTGGGCGACACGCGGTCGAAGGCTAACACGTGGGGCCAGTCAGAAAACAGCGATGTTACGAGAAAGACGTGTTCTGATCAGGAGCGATCGTGTACTCCGCTGCGGTCGACAAGGTAAGGTCCAACGTTTCATTCTGTCCTTTTGCTTCTTGTTGTCTTCTTCCTCCATCTCACCACAAGCTATTTCGGCCCATAAAGAAAAAAAATTATGAGTGTAGTCCGGATTTCTAGTGATATAATTAAACCGTTTTGCGGCGACACGGACGTGGTCGCATGGCTAAAGAAGATGAAGCTGGTCGCGAAGCTCCAAGG
>NC_068989.1:30732630-30739180 GCF_001194135.2 Octopus bimaculoides | reverse complement strand
CCAGTCAGAAAACAGCGATGTTACGAGAAAGACGTGTTCTGATCAGGAGCGATCGTGTACTCCGCTGCGGTCGACAAGGTAAGGTCCAACGTTTCATTCTGTCCTTTTGCTTCTTGTTGTCTTCTTCCTCCAGCTCACCACACATACACACACACACACACACACACATATATATATATATATACAAAAATCTATACAAACACATAGTTTCATACAAAAACATGAATGTAGACACACACGCACACAGATACACGTGTATATACGAACACTCATACACATACATTCGCACACACACATATATATTTTTTATGTATGTGTAGTTACATGTATTTACATAGAGACTCATACGCAATATTATACACTCCTTAGTACGTATATAAATACTGTCGATGTGTGGTAATTAGTAATAAAGTGGAGAGATATTTATCGGAAGGTAATTCATATATTAGTGAATGAGATATTAAATGATTGAAAATTAATTAATAAATAAATGAATAATAAAGTTAATGGGTGGTCTATTGATCTACATGAATTGATTATTTTATTAATATATGTAAGAAAAGTTGGGCTGAAATAGGGGTTAAAAGATTAAATATTGCTTAAGAAGACAAAGTTAATATTATAAATAAGGTTTACTACAGTAATTCCGTAACATATCTATTATTGTAAAAGCTTTATCGAGATTTGAAAATAAAAATATATTATGTTGATCAGTAAATTATGCGCCATATAATGAGATATTTAAATGTTTGGGATATATCTTGTTACGAGAATAAATACTTAAAACATGATTGTTTTAAAACTAAAGATGTTTCTAGGAACGTTGAAATGATGAATTAGGATCGTAGATTTAGGAAACTCTCACTAAGAAAGCCAAGAGCATAAATAACTCTTATTATTGCTATACAAATTGGTGAATAAATTAGAAATGTTTATGTGCACGGATATGTTTATGTATTTTTATATAAATATATATATATGTGTGGATATGTATGTGTGTGTGTGTATATATATATACATATATATATATGTGTGTGTGTGTTTGCGCGTTTATGTATGCATGTGTGTATATGTATGTGCTTATGTATGTATATGTACGTATGTATGTGTATGTATATATATGTATATATATATATATTTATATATGTGTAGTGAAACTACCTCTATCGCCATTATATACAAACAATCTTCCCCGCTGTTATAAATATAAACAAGCGCGGGCGTAGCAGAGAGTAGCCTGTTGTATCCATCACATGACTGACTATTGTTTGCGCGGGTAAATTATCTCCACCCGTTCGCCCTAGGACGCAAACTGACCAACCACAGCCCCTAATAAGGTCACGGGATAGTGTTTTTCTAATGCTTCTCTGGAGCCTACCTTCAGCTATAAATAGACTAAATTATACCCGCCAAATCGTCGCGCCTCAGATCTCCTTTGAGATCTGGCCGCTGACCACACACGCATAACACAGCACCAACCAACCAGCCAATTTCCAGCGACGACATCAACACCATCGTACAACTACGAACTACAAGCATCGCCCCCGACGTCGCCAGCAGCAACACCACACTACGACTACCAGCATCGCCACCAGCGTCAACATGACTCTACACGTACACAAGCTACCAACAGCTAACCGCAGTACTTCTCTTCGATCTTGTTTGTGTGATTTCTTCACCACGAAAAATAACAGCCAAGAACCCAGCCTGCGAAGAACATCTGTATTCAAGAATTCGGCCCGGCATAGAAGCCCTAACATCACAACTAGTGATCGCTCTGCCCCACACGCCTTAACTTCTTATATACACACACTTACCACTGTGTACTCTAATTAAGAACTATTAAATTATTATACGTGTTACTGACTCTAATCTAACTGTATCTCACGCATTCACATACATGTATTACTCGCACACACTCTTTTCTTTACATGACGGCCTGTCTTTTATTGTGTTTCATTATGTCGCATTCACACTCACACACAGACATACAGTTTAATGCTACAATAAATCTTACTGTTATTCATCTCATACGGTTGTGTTCCTATCGTCTTCCTTACTGGCATTTACGAATTCTCTATGTTATAGAATTATAACATATTTATCATTTTTATTTATTTTTGTGTTCGACCGTGTGATTCGTTTAAAGAAGGAGCCCTGTTTTCCATTCGTCACCATTTCTCCTTTTGGGTTTGCACGGTCGTTCTTACATATGTATATATATGTATATGTATATGTGTGTGTATATGTATGTATATATGGGTATGAATGTGTGTATATATGTATATATATGTGTATATATTTTATATATATATGTGTGTGTGTATGTATGTGTGTGTGTGTGGGTTTGTATGTAGGTGTGTATATAGATATGCATATATGTATATATTCGAGTATATGTGTGTTTATTTGTGTATATATGCGCATACACATAAGTATAAATGATTATATACATTTATCTCAATATTTTGTAGAAATACAAGATTAACCCCATTTATAATGCCTTTTTATTACGTAACATTCCTCTCCAATTTTTATCGGATTTATATCATCCTATCGTCTCCCAAATCTACACTCTGAATTTTCTTTCTCTTTTTTTCTTTTTTTCTTTTCTTTTCTTCCCTTCTTGTCCAACGTACTATCTGGTAGCGTCCTAATCTCCAACGGTTTTTTCAAATGAATTACGTTATAACCTTCTCCAACTATAGTTCTCATATTCGGTTATAATGTCTTACGTTTAAGCTGGTTACCATACATTTCCCTGAGGAGAAGTTTACATTTTTAACATCGCCGATTCCTGTGGATCGCATAAATTGTAATTCTTCGAAACATATGTCGGAATAAAAGTATGCAGTTATAATATGCGTTTACTACATTCTTTAAATTTATATATATAAATATATATATATGCTAGCAGTATAACCCGACCTTGTCTGGGTGTGACTTATTACGCCATCTACAATAAGTCTTGCTAGGTGAAAATCAACTAAAAAAGAAAGCCTTACAACGAAAAAACCCTTATGATGTAAATATGTTCATAATTCAAAAGATGATGAAATTAATAGGGAAAGTCTGAAGGCTGTTTTATTAAGCGTACATAAATTTCATCCGTCTAATTGGCTATAGAAATGCTTGTGGAAAACAACTTCTTGCGCTGCCCTGATTATACATAGCAGGGTAATCCCTTTTCGCAGGAGGTAGGACGGCAATTTCTGATGAAGCAATTGCTGGCGATCTGTTGCTACACAGTTTTGCCAGAATTCTATCAGATTAGGCAGAAGATGTTGATGCACCATTTTGCATTATGTTCAAAGTAGCTTCTGGAATGTGGTGAATTGCTGCAGTCTGTTGCTGTCATTTTAAACCGGTTGCTTTCTTTCCCCAGCAAACTCTCTTCTTTGAAGGCATAATCTATGTATATATTAAACAGAACAACAAAAATTATAATAGATGGCAGGGTCGGTAATTTTCACATTTCTGTAATTTTTCAGATTAACACCTGCACGATTACGTAACCCTAACCCTAAAACCCTAAACCCTAACCTTAAAACCGTAACCGTAACACTAACCCTAATCGTAACCCTAAACCCTAACCATAACCCTAAAACCCTAATCCTAACACCCTAGTGAAAATCGTGGTATATTTACCAAACATTGACGAACATGAGTTATATTGTAGTCAATGATTGTATGTACAGGTAGAACGGAAGAAATATGAAAGTTGTTAGAAACAACAGCCAATTCTCCCTTAAATCACACAAAGTAAACAGAATTTAAAAATTTTTACATCAATGGAATTTTTTTGATGTGAACATATAATATAGAGAGTAAAAGAGGGAGAGAGAGAGAGAGATAGAGAGAGAAAGTGATACATAAACCCTAACACTAACACCCTAGTGAAAATCGTGGTATATTTACCAAACATTGACGAACATGAATTATATTGTAGTGAATGTTTTGTGAGAGAGAAGAGGGAGAGAGAGGGGGAGAAAGGAATAGAGATGGTAGCAATGAAGAGAGAGAAAGAGAAAATGGAAGACAGTTATAAAATAGTAATGCGTGCACGTGTTTATATAAGAAACACAGAAACTAAATCTTATATCTATAATGTTGATGTGTTTATGTGTATGTTGTTGTTACAGATCACGTATGTGTGGTTGTGTGTGTTTTTACGTATCTATGTTATGAAAAATAGGTAAAGAATACTGAGAGGAAAGTTTAATCTATGACTTTGTATGTATCACTTTCTCTCTCTCTCTACCTCTTTTACTCTTACTCTCTATATTATATGTTGAGCGCGTGTGTAAGAATGCCGTTCCAGGCAGAAGGGAAGAAATATAAAAGTTGCTAGAAACAACAGCCAAATTTCCCTTAAATCACAGAAAGTAAATGGAATTTTAAAAACTAATTACTGCACTGGAAAGTTCACATCGAGAAAATTCCATTGATGTAAAAATTTTTACGAAAAATTGGAAAATGTGGATTTCTATAAACTTTTAAAAAGGCTTCACACAGACACACAACTTCAGCATTATATATTAAGATATACACTTAGACATATATAGGTGTTCAGTGTATGATGTTTATTAATGTATTGGGGTACTCTATTTAAGCTATTTATGACTGTAGCGATAAATACATGTGTACATTCATCTATATGGATATATATATATTTCTGTGTGTGCATGTCCATTATGTGGGCACGGGCATGTATGTATGTGTGTATGTGTATATATGCATGTATGTTTGTATGTATGTATGCATGTACATATGCGCGCATGTGTGTGTGTGTGTGTATACACACAAACAATAATAAATCTCTGAGTGAGAAGTAAACAGTAGCAGCATGGAATCGTGAAGTATATTTGCCACTTAAATGTGGTGGACCCATAGGGGACGATGCTACTGTTGTTTATAGCCCCAGGAACACATCTCTTCCAGCTGGCTAACGACACACTGTCTGTGTCTGATAAGTATTTGCAAAGGGAAATCATCATTCCCATCTCTAGCCTTACATGATACACACAGATGCGGGTTTCTGGGTAGTAACCCATCATCAGTTTTTGATAATCACCAGCTATTCTCTTTATTATGATAATATAACCAAACATAGAAAGGACGGCACAGGACACTACAAACATTTAAGAGATTTGCTTAGTGGGTTTCTAAGAGTCGTTTTGTTTTTCGAAAAAGTATATTAAATTAAATATAACTGTTATACAGTGGGGAGAAATAAATATTCGTACATGTCAAAATTCTTTATTTATTTAATTTCTAATGAACATAAATGGAATATACCAATACTATATTTGCATACACATGCATAAACTAAGAATATGCAAAAGAAACTAATAAATTATAGTAACTAACAATTATAAATATTTAGGGGTGAAAAAAGTATTCGTACAGAATAAATTTATGAGTTTCTATGCCACAAAATACTGTTAAAATAATTTTTTTTTACTAGAACTTTGTCATTTGTTCCAATAATCTTATCAGTGGTTATTTTTAGTGTCAAAACGCTAGCTTCTTCATTCAGCACTGAGACAACATAAAGTAGCGTTGTAATAATGGTGAAAAGTAAAGAACTCACAAATTCAGTGAAAATATTAATTATTGAACAGTAGAAAGCAGGTAAAAGTTACAGGAAAATATCAGAGACCCTTTGTATTCCATTTTCTACCATATCTTCATTTATTCAAAGATATAAAAAATCGAGAACTGTTGAAAACAGAATAAGATCTGGTGCACCACGCAAGATTTCCCCTAGATCTTTAAGAGAAATGAAGTGAAGTATCAAAAAAAAACACAATGATCACCAGAAAGGAGTTGCAAGAAGATTTGTTAGCTTCAGGGACCAGTGTTTCACTATGAACAATCAGCAATGAACTTCATAGGAATGAACTGAAGTCATGCTCACCTAGAAAAACTTCTCTGTTGACTAAAAGGCATAGTGATGCCCATTTAAAATTTGTTTATGAACATAAAGATAAATCTGATACATTCTGGGAAGATGTTCTTTGGACAGACGAGTCAAAAATTGTTTGGACGAAATTCCCGTAGCCATGTTTGGAGGAAAGATGGTACCACCTATTCGCCGAAAAACACAATTCCTACTGTAAAGTTTGGAGGTGGCAACATCATTGTATTGGGGTGTTTCTCTGCAAATAGCACTGGCAATTTACATGTGATAGATGGTAGAATGAATGCAGAGATGTACCAAAATATTTTGCACAATAATTTAGGGGACTCTGTAGAAAAGCTCCAGTTTTGTGAAGGGTGGGTTTTACAACAGGATAATGACCCTAAGCACATGGCGAAGTCTACCAAAAATGGATTGTCAATCACAATATAAAATTATTAGAATGGCCAAGGCAGTCACCTGACTTGAACCCCATTGAAAATTTGTGGCGTTATTTGAAAATTAAAACTTATTCAAGAGCCCCAATGTGCATTCCAGATTTGAAGAAAATTTGTCAAGAAGAATGGGAAAAAATTCCTAAAGAAACATGCGAGTCATCGATTAAGAACTACAAGAAGAGATTGTTTG
>NC_068989.1:30725825-30732539 GCF_001194135.2 Octopus bimaculoides | reverse complement strand
ACTGTATATGTTTTTTCTTAAAATTAAAAATTTCAAATTATTCCTTTTTTTCCCCTTCTTTTTGGCTTTGACCAGCAACTACACCCTGCTTTTACCATGGAAAAGATTAAGGGACATTCATTCCCAACTTCCTTGCCACATCCTTTCATCTTTTATCATACACGCTTCTCGACAAGTGCCTCCTCTCCAGCTCTACCTTGCTTTTCAGGTGATACCTGAAATGTTGTAGCATTCCAGTACCGGAGATGAAGACTCCTGTCTTGATCCCTTGCATTCTTGTTCTCCATGCACACTCTTTCATTACTGCGACTGTACATATAAAAAAAGCCTCACCTTCCTTGGATAGTCCGGTGGGCGGTACACTCTTAATCACAGACTCAGCTGATAGCTGTACTCTTCCTAGGTGTGACAGCACGTGTTCTACATAAATTGTCAACTCCAAAAGTTGAGCACACTGTACAAGAGCATGCAGGATAGTTTCCTTATCCTGCCCGCACCTTGGACATTTGGGTGGCACTGAGAATCCGTGCCTGGACAATTTCTTGTGAACAGGTAATGCATTCCTAAAACACTCCAAGGTCAGGGATCTTTGGTAGTTATCCAAATACCCTACCCTGAAAGTGTTCTGAAATATTTTGGATAGCTGGTTCTCATCCAGACCCAGAGTTTCTCCTTGAATGTCGTCACTTTCGTCACTTTTGTACTCTACCAACCATTTATAAAATGCAGAGGTGGTATTCCTGCTGCCGGCTTTACCTTGTTGATTAGCGCAAGTGCCTGCCGGCATTCTTTTTGCCATTCAGTCATTTTTTTGTCTTTTAATCAAACCGGGTTTAAATTCCTCCATGGAGGCTGGTCGTGGAAAGAGCAAATTCCACACCTGACCACCATCCAGGTAAAGCCTGAGATACATTAGTCTCAGTGCATGTTTGCACATCATTAACCATGGCATCCCTAAGCCACCCTTTAGTGGTTCTTGACAGCACATGGAGCACCTCACAAGCGGTGTTCCCCTCCACAAAAAGTGGAAGAGAATTCGCACCAGCTTGCATAGCCACGAATCGGGGCAAGGGACGACAGTCAGATGGTAGGTGATAACAGACGCAATAAACATCTGCACCACCTCTGCCCTTCCGGACCAGGTCCAGGTTAGCGCTTCTACCCTGTCCGTCACCTCACTCCAATTCTTCTGCATCTGGGAGTCCGGACCAAACCAAGCTCCGAGCAACTTAACAGGACCATCCGTCCAGTGCCCTACGATACTGGACGTTATCGGCTTGCTGCTCCAGGTGCCGAGCCGCAAACCGACAGACCTGTCCTTGTTAACTTTTGCCCCTGCCACTGCCTCGTATCTTCTGATTGCCTCTGCTACACGAGGCAGCTGAGTCATCTTGGATATGGTGATGGTGACATCATCCGCATACGCAGAGACACTCTTACCACATCCGATTTCATTAGTGGTGCTTCCCAAATTCTCCAACTTCCGCAGCCATGGCTCAAGAGTCAGTACATACATAAGTGGAAACAGAGGGCACTCTTGATGAACTGAACGTTTGATCTCGAACGGTTCCAACAGGTAACCGTTCAACTGAACTGTGGATTTGATGCCACCATAAATGGCCTTGATCCAACCGCGGAAATCTGGGCCCAGCTCAGCCGCGTCAAGGACTGCCGCCAGGTGCTGATGGTCAACCCTATCAAAAGCTTTGCTTTGGTCTAAATGGATGAGTGCCCCACCTTTACTGGATACTTTACCCACCCTGTCTAAGGTGTAACATAAGAGGTGAAGATTGACCTGCCAGGGATGGCACAAGTTTGCGCCTTTCCGACAAGTTTCTCCTCAACATCCGTCAACCTTTTTTCTAATACCTTGGCCAGAATCTTTAACTCTACATTTAGTAGAGTTATGGGCCTGAAGCTACTAATATGATCCCCCTTGCTCAGGTCTTTTCTGACCAGTGTTACCACTCCCCGACTCACAGAGCTTAGAATTCTCCCATTCTGTTGCCAGTTTGTGTACACGCAAGGCAGCAAGTGTCCTAACAAGTCCAGCATACTACTATAGAACTCGTAGGGTAGACCATCCAGCCCCAGTGACTTGTCCCGAGCACATTTGGCCAGCACCTCTTTGACCTCCGCAGCTGTGATCAGCCCTTCACAACACTTTGCTTCCCGCGCTGAGAGTCGCGGCCCGTTGGCCAAGAATTCCCTTAAGGGCTCTCCATGGTTCAATGCCTCGCTCATCTCAAACAATTGGGTGAAATCCTGGTGAAAGGCCTTCTGCATCTCCTCCTTCCTTCGATCTTACGCCCCTGTTCGTCAATTAAAGACTGTACAGAGGCTTCTCTGACTCTCCACACGACAGGCCCATCTGGCAACGTTAATACCTTCTCTACCCACTGTGCGTAGCTTAGCCCTGACTCTACACCCTTCATGTTTGGCTTTGAGGTGACAGTGTAACACCGTTCTCACCACCAATACTCTGGATGCAGAGCCTCATGCCATGGCCTCCTCTAATTCTTTAATTAATTGCCCTTCTATTCTAGTCTGCTCTAAACGTAGCTCTTTACTAAATCTAAGAGACTCTGGACAAATGGCTTGCTTGAGGGTGCACCACCATCTATTATTTACGATGGCTCCGCATAATGCCCTCTGAACTAACTCCTTAACCTGGGTACAGAAGACTTTACTAGTCAAAACAGACTTGTTCATCTTCCAGTACCTTGGTCTATGACACTTAACTAGATGTACCTCACACGTCACAAATTTGTGATCCGTGTAGGAGGTACAATAAAAATGTGGACAACTAACTGTATCTCTATCACTATCTTTTATGATAACCCTATCTAAGTAAGACCTGAGTGAACTGTCGTTATTGGACCACGTCCACTGTGGAACGAGCGGTTCATCCAGTCTGTACCGGTGTACTAGTAGGCTGCTTGCTAGTAGCCTTTTTAGACCAGGACTTCCCTTCCTATTGTTCGAGCTGACACTATCCACTTGTGTGTTGAGGTCTCCTGTTAAAACTAAAGTTTTCAATGTTACTAGAAAATTTTCCAAGTCCCCCCCAAAAAAAAACGTTTGTCTATCCTCTTTTGGAGCATAGACTACCACCAACCTGAAGGACTGCTTACTTATGTGTGTCACATCTAGAACGACCAGCCTACCTTCTGGGTCTAGAAAAACTGTACTTACCTGTACGTCCAAGCTTTTTTTGAACAGCACCACTACGCCCCCACCCTTTCCTTGACTCGGAGAAATAAATTTCTCGTAGTCGTTCAGAAGAGGTGAGAACGCCTGTGCGCCACTCAACTTGGACTCAGTCACAACACATATATCCAACTCTCTTGACCTGAGGTCGTCTAGGAGGCATGTTTGCTTCCATTTCGACCCCAGGCCACACATATTTACACATCCTAACTTAATTGCCATGGTAAAAAGTTAATAAGCTTACCTTTTACACTTTAGGAGGGGCTGCACGACATTCATCGTCCCCTCCTTCCATTTTTTCCTTTTCTGGTTGTAGCCACTGGTGCCAATATGATTTTCTCTTTCACAACATATTGGCTTATATCGAATATGTCCTCCGAGTATCTGTTTTTAAATTGTTCGTAGTGGTCCATGTCCAGTTTCACCAGCCACAAGTGTGGCAGTTTGCCTTCTATAGGCCCCCATGTTTTGTAATTTTTCCTTGTTATTAAATCATGCAAAACTTTATTTTTTTGTATTATATGATACTATTCTTTCTCCCTGTGCGTGTTTTAGAGGAGGGTTGGGGGTAGGTTTCGATTTGGAAGTGGATGGGGTTTTTGTTTTTTGTGTGTTCTTTTCTTTTTCTTGTCAGGGGAGGGGAGTCTGGGGTGAGGGATTTTTTCCTTTTATGGGACACCACCGTGAATTCCATATCTTCTGTTTACGTATTTCCTTTATCTTGTGTTTTCTCTGGTTTTACTGGTTGTTTTTTTGGGGTTGGTCTTTTTCTTGTTGGGGAGGGACCTCTGTTCTCTTTTGTGCCGGTTTCTTAATTTTTTCGCATTCAGAGCGGACGTGACCCTTTGCTCCACATTTAAAGCATCTGGGTTGACGTCTCTCTACCGACACTCTTGCACTAAGTCCCTTCCCTATGAATAATCTATCAGGTCTAGTTTCTAATGTCTCATTTGAGGTTTGTACCAATAATTCAAGGGTCTGCCCTTTCCAGTTTAATGCCTCTCTCTTCTTCATGCTAAGAATATTCATTTCCTCTTCTGCGTCATATATTAATGCTGCTGCCATCCAGTTAACGGCGTACCCAGCCGGAATTTCCTCTATTACAATTTTAGTGGTGGATCTTTCAAGTGACAGTGTATATATCATTAGTCTCTGGCAATCCTTTTGAATTAAGCACCAGCCCTAACTCTAACTCTAACCCTAACTCTAACTCTAACTCTAAAACCCGAACCCTAACCCTAAATCCCTAAAGCTATAACCAGTACAAATGCATGAACAATGTCATAAATAACAGTACCGCTGATAGTTGTTGTTGACAAACAATGACAGTAATTTTATTCAAGGGAAAAGATCCCATTACACCGCCAGAACGTGTTGTTGACGAACCACAGCAGTAATTGTTTTCACCTCAATAGACGTCAGTGATTGGTTGAAATTACCGAAATACGACAACTTTTAGCATGAAATAACTTGCAATATAGAAACTTTTCTCAACAACACTAAGAAAAAAAATGTTTTATATGACACATTCTACCAGTATCCCAAGTTTGAAAGTGTTTCGTTAGAAAACAAATGGTGTCCGCCAAATCAAAAAGATCCTTAGTGGTTCTCTAGCCTAGGTACGTTGGTAGTAGCATTATTTCCTCTGTCTTCAGTGTTTGTGCCAAAATTTCCTTGGTGACATTTGCACTTTCAAACTGTGCCTCTACAGTTGCATTTCGTGGACCTCTTCTAACATTTTATTTTTCCCCAAAAGGAGGTGAGGCACTTTTCAACCATATCAGTTTCCATAGCCATTATTCGTCTTTCCTTCCTGTTGTAAATTTTATACACAACAGTTTTCTCCGCCAAATGTATTACTTCCTTTGGAGGTATCAGTTTGGTCTCACTACCAGTTTTTTTAACCATGTTCCCATATTTGAACAACTGTTCTTTTGAAATTTCTATTTCACAAAATTGTCTGCCAACGGTGGCCAAGAAACTATTTACCTTCATTTCTTCCTGGTTGACCTGTTTGCTATCTTCCTGTAAAAGTGGGAAATCCACATCGCAAAGAAGAAAGTTTAATCTCGCTACCATGTCGTCCTCCATTTTACAAAAATGGCCTTGAAACAATTTTTCACAAAAATTGATTTTCTCTTAACGGGAAAACAAAAGCAGTTCACAAAAAATAATTTTTTTCTCCTTACAACAGACCGAAAACACAGCAAAAACAGCGTTCACAGTTCAAATCTCAGCGAATATAACAATATAACATAAACATAAAATTAACAATGAAAAAACCGTTCAACTCACTAAACAAGCAGCAGAAAAAACGCAGAAGAGTGATAATCACCAGCTAGCAATGAGAACTCATTCCAAATGCAAAATACTATATGCTTTTCCCAGTGACAAACTGTCAGTGATCTCAAAAAAGAGAAATAAGCATTAATAAATCACTGAGCGAGAAGTAAACAGTAGCAGCATGGAATCGTGAAGTGTATTTGCCACCTAAATGTGGCAAACCCATAGGGGATGCTGCTGCTGTTGTTTATAGCCCCAGGAAGACATCTCCTCCAGTTGGCTAACAACACACTGTGTCTCATTAGTATTTTTAAAGGGAAATCTGTGTTTATCACGTAAGGCAAATACTAATCAGACAGTGTGTCGTTAGCCAGCTAGAGGAGATGTCTTTCTGGGGCTATAAAAAACAGTAGCATCGTCCTCTTTGGGTCCGCTACATTTAGGTGGCAAATATACTTCACAATATATATATGTCATTGCCAGTGCTGCCTGATTGGCTCCCATGCTGGCGGCACGTAAAAAGCACCATTTGAGCATGGTCGTTGCCAGTATCACCTGACTGGCTCCTGTACTGGTGGGACGTAAAAAGCACCCACTACACTGTTGGAGTGGTTGGCATTAGGAAGGGCATCCAACTGTAGAAACTTTGCCAGATCAGATTGGAGACTGGTGTAGCCTTCTGGTTTGCCAGTTCCCAGTTAAACCATCCAACCCATGCCAGCATGGAAAGCAGATGTTAAACGATGATGATGATATATGTCTATGTGTATATGTATGCCTCTGTGTATGTGTGTGTATGTATATAAATGTATATATATATATATGAGTGTGTATGTGTGTATGTTTACCCATGTTGCCATGAACGATACACATGACCAACCATCAAAGAACTCCATAACATTTAAAGTGTTTTTCATTCAAAAGCCATTCTGACCTTCCTGTCAGTTCTTTGTATTTGACTCTTTACATTCTTTACGTACCACTCCCTGAATACATACCAAACATCTTGCCTCATTAATGGATCTGTGAACTACTTTAAATGCATGCATCATACCAACACCATTCTGCCACACACAGTAATGAAATGTACAGGAATTTCAACCATGTTTCGTGGTCTGCTACCACAACAGCTCCTTTATAGGATCCAGTTAGCTCAAGACATCATCAGGAGGAACCACATCCAGTTTCGGCCCCCTACTCCTCTGCCGTTTTGACGTGGCG
>NC_068989.1:30723922-30725814 GCF_001194135.2 Octopus bimaculoides | reverse complement strand
CCCTTTCGGAGGTGTCTTCAGCTCTGGTGTTGGGTGCATGTCTTCTTTCTTCTATTCCCTGGCCTCTTCAATACAGCATCAACGAGTGTCAGCGTCCGACTGACTGTCTTGTCAAATTCCCCTTTTTATACCTGCTGCTAGGCTCCAGCAAGTTGTCACGTGACACTGTCTAAATTTCCCACTGCTGGGGTCCAGTAGGCAGCCCCAGCAAGTTGTCACATGATACTGTCTAAACTTCCTGCTGCTAGGCTCCAGCAAGCAGCCCCAGCAAGTTGTCACGTGACACTGTCTAAACTTTAACTGATAATGAAGGGCGCATAATCTTAGCCCACGCATGCTCTAACCGTATTATGTAACCTGATGAGGTTTCTTCTGCTGTGATTCCATTATCTCGTTCCCCACCCACAAGGGAGCAGTGCAGATGTAAGCTGAAATGGTTGTCATGTTAAATAAAGATTACAGTACACTCTGTCTTCCCTATCAATTATTTAACACACACACACACACACACATATTTATAATCAGATAGAAAGGAGAATAACTCCATGTGCAGAACAACAAATTAGCGCTAATGAAATATAAAGACTAAAATATATATATAGGGAACACAATAGATTTCAAAACCAGATATAGGGGACATACCAATTCATTTATAAATCAGGACATAAACAATTCAAATGCACTTGCCATTAATATTGATAACCTAAAAATGTGACACAATGAATATAGACTTAATTGGTTATCACTGAAACTACTCCATACAACACAAATACAAGAATGTTCAAATTGTGCACAAAAGAATCAATTGATGTTTTGGTTTTCTGTAGACAAAAATATTTCTCAACTTTCAAATTTTTCTCGCCATAAATGGTCAGATTGTATATAATTTTAACCTTCAACCCTTATTATATTTTGAACTCGTTTTAAAGTGTTTTGCAGTCTATTTAAGCACTAAAATTCAGTATTTATTTCATTTCATGCTCCTGAAAGTACATGCTTACTTTTGCTCCAAACTTCAACTTTCTAAAATTAAAAAAAATTTTTTAATACATTAAAAAATTTTTTTTAAATTCTTTTAAATCCTCTTAAGTCATCTTTGCAGAAAGAAATGTGGATAACTGAGATAGACGGAAATGTTTCACCCATTTCATGCCACATGTCCTTGAAACGGCCATCAGTATTTGAACTTTCACTAGATTTATCTAGGGATTCCTCTTGAAATCATTTTAAACCACCCTTTCATTCATTTGATAATTTCAATTAATACAATATTGATCTTGCATGTATAATAATTTTCTCATTGATTCCAAACACGGATATACAATTTCATATGATGCCATGCAAGTATATTTATGCTTTATATTTTATATTGTATCTACATATTTATATTTACATTCAGATGAATATGGTACATAAGTTAAGGCACCGGAATTTAGTACGGTATTATCCATACAATTTCAAAATAAGGTGATTAAAATCAAAATAAGCAACAAGGATATCCAGAGGTAATGCAGTACGATCGTTTAATGCAATCATTACATCAACTTAAATGCAGAGCAATTCTCAGCTGCATAAAGACATAGAATTTAATTAAATTAAAACAGATGGACACATTAGTATAATTTTACCTAAAATCTCCAAGAAGGTAAGGAGATATTAGGTAAAATTATACTAATATGTCCATCTGTTTTGATTTAATCAAATTCTATGTCTTTATGCAGCTGAGGATTGCTCTGCATTTAAATTGATGTAATGATTGCATTGTTCAATTAAATGGAGTTGCTTGAAATGATCGTACTGCATTACCTCTGGATGTCCTTGTTGCTTATTTATATTTACATATATTTTTATGAAGTATTCTGATGTTGAGAAACATATTGATGAAATGAATT
>NC_068989.1:30722856-30723853 GCF_001194135.2 Octopus bimaculoides | reverse complement strand
ATATGTGAGTGTGTGTGTGTGTGTGTATATATATATATATATATATATATATGTATATATTTAACGTCTGATTTCCATGCTAGCATGGGTTGGATGGTTTGACTGAGGGCTGGTGAGCCGGAAGGCTGCACCAGGTTCCAATCTGATCTGGCAAAGTTTCTACAGCTGGATGCCCTTCCTAACGCCAACCACTCTGAGAGTGTAGTGGGTGCTTTAACATGCAACTAGCACGAAGGCCAGTCAGGTGGTACTGGCATCGACCACGCTGACATGGTGCTTTTTACGTGCCACCTGCACAGGAGCCAGTCAGGCGATGCTGGCAATGACCACGCTCAAATTGTGCTATTTACATGCCACCGGCACAGGAGCCAGTCAGGCAGCACTGACAACAATCATGCTCGAATGGTGCTTTTAACATTCCAGTCAGGTGGTACCATCATCGGCTATGACAATGATTTCACTTGCCTCAACAGGTCTTTGCAAGCGAAGATTATTGCCAATGTTTGAAGGGTACTCTTAAATGGGCTGGTTATGCAGCACTGGCATAGGCCACTGTTACGGTCTCACTTGGCTTGCCAGATCTTCTCAAGCACAGCATATCGTCAAAAGTCTCGGTCACTTGTCATTGCTTCAGAGAGGCCCAATATTCACCACCTCATCCCAGGTCTTCCTGGGTCTACCTCTTCCACAGGTTCCCTCAACTGCTAGGGTGTGACACTTTTTCACACAGCTGTCCTTATCGATTCACAACATATGACTGTACCAGTGCAGTTGTCTCTCTTGCACTCGACATCTGATGCTTCTTATGTCCAACTTTTATCTCAGTGTGCTTACACTCTGTCGTGTATACACACTGACATTACACATCCAGCATTGCATACTGGCCTCACTCCTTGTAAGCTTACATATGTCCTCAGCAGTCACAGCCCATGTTTCACTGCCATGTAGCATGGCTGTTTGCACACATGCGTCATACAGTCTGACTTTTACTCTGAGC
>NC_068989.1:30713690-30722846 GCF_001194135.2 Octopus bimaculoides | reverse complement strand
TTGCACACATGCGTCATACAGTCTGACTTTTACTCTGAGCGAGAGGCTCTTTGTCACCAGCAGAGGTAAGAGCTCTCTGAACTTTGCCCAGGTTATTTTTGTTCTAGCAGCTACACTTCCAGTGCACCCACTCCCGCTAGTGACTTCGTCACCTAGGTAACGGAAGCTGTCAACTACTTATAGTTTTCCCCCTGGAATGTGATGGAAACTGTTCTCTACACATTTTCAGTGTTTATTGCTCCTGAGCATTTGCCACACACAAAAACTATCTTCATAGTTAGCCTTCCTTTGATATTGCTGCACCTCTTATGTGTCCATAGCTTACACTGGATACAGCTTATGGAGTTTCTACCTACACCTTTTCTACAGATCGAGCAGGGCCATCTACCTGAAGGGATTTGTGATTTGTCAGCCTTCCTACTTATTAAGACTTTGGTTTTTGCTAGGTTGACTCTAAAGCCCTTTGATTCTAATCCTTACTTCCTCACCTGACACTTATCTTGTTCTGATAGTGACTCAGCTATTAGAGCAAGGTCATCAGCATAGAGAAGCTCCCAAGGGTATTCTGTCTTGAAATCTTCTGTTATTGCCTGGAGGACTATGATGAATAAGAGGCAGCTGAGGACTGATCCTTGGTGGACCCCTACCTGGAATTCTTCACTGTACTCATTGCCAACCCTCATCTTACTGACAGCATCCCTGTACGTGGCTTGTACAGCTCTCACTAACCATTCATCTATCCCTAGTTTTCTCATTGACCACCAGATAAGGGATTGGGGAACTCTGTGAAAGGCCTTCTACATGTCAATGAAAGGTAAGTACAGAGGTTTATCTTTGGTTAGGTATTTCTCCTGCAACTGTCTTACCATAAATATAGCTTCAGTGGTGCTTTTCCCTGGCACAAACCCAAACTGAATCTCATCTAGACTGACTTTCTCCCTAATTAGTTGGGCTATAACCTTCTCCGTGACTTTCATTACCTGATTCAACAACTTGATACCTCTGTAATTATTTGTATCTAATGCATCACCTGATTGACTATACATATACCCACACATGTATGTGTATATGTACCTGGATGTATTGATGCATACTTGTATTGTGTATGTATTATTTGTGTGTGTGTGTGTGTGTATATATATATATATATATATATATATATATCACACAGCTGCATCCTCGTTACATGAGAAAAGCCATTGCCAAGAAGTCTTACTGAAATGATTCATGATTGTTGCCATGTGATGCCCTTATATGACTTTTAAGCCTGGCCAAGCTTTTACATATTTTATTACATACTAGACAACTGTGCTGCTGGCAGGAGAAACAGATACCACCATATGCACTCTCTTAAGATGTCTTTTTAGACCTCCAACTGAGAGGCACACCCTTCCACATTTTACACATGTTCTGTTATGAATTTTAATAGCCACATCATTGTTTATCATGGGTCGATTTCTATGAGAATTTTGATGGCTCACCAGACCTGTACGACTCAAACACCTTTGCCCACAAACTACACACATAAAAAGCAACACTCTCATTTTCCACAGGTTCCCCCTTCTAAGCCCCCTCTTAATTCTCTCATACTTCACTCTCTCCCTCTCAAACCTTGAACAACCATCATACACTATCTTCCTCCATCCATCACAGTCTTGTGCTTCCCTCTCCCAATTACCAGCTGCAATTCCTGTCTGTATTAGAGCATTTTTAAGGTAATCCTTATACCTTAATTTAGGCTTATGTGCTGGTCTCCTGCCATCTTCCAGCTCACCATACAATAGCTGCTTGGGCAGTTGCTCATCACTCATCTTTACCAAATGTCCCCCCCCCCACCTGAAACGTCTTTGAAAAATCATTGACTCTATACTTCTACTGCTACTCTTCTCAAGCACTTCCTCATTACTAATGGCCATTTTCCAGTTTAACCCCCAAATTTTTCTCTGACAGTATTGATGAAATCATTCCAATTGCCTTACCTGCCTACGGTAAACAACCCATGCCTCACTTCCATATAGCAAAGATGGGAGGACGCATGTGTTATATACTTTAACTTTAATTTGTGAAGATATATTATGTTGTTTCCACAGACGCCTATCAAGCCTACCAAAAGCCCTACTAGCCCTGCTGATTCTGTATGAAATTTCATCATCAAGACCAGCAGTGCTCAAGGTACTTCCTAAATAAATAAATCTAGGTACAGTCACTAACCTTTGACCATTCACAGTTATAAAAGTTTCCACATACATCTTGGAGGGAGCAGGCAGGTACATTACGACAGTTTTTTGTAGATTGATTGTTTGACCCAATTCTGCACATGCTGCAGAAATCACATTCACCATGTGCTGCATATCTTTCTGAGAATGTGCCAACAGGTCACAATCATCTGCATACAGGAACTCAACGAGGTGAGAATGCAGAACTTTTGAGATTGAACAGTTTTTCTGTTGTCCTATGTCTTATATAGACACCTTCAGGGCAATCTTTAAAAGCTATTTGAAAGACTATTGTGAAATATATAGCAAACAGTGTAGGAGCAGGAATATCACCTTGCTTTACACCAGAAATTTACTACAGAAATTGGATCTGATAAGGTACCTCCAACATTAGCTCTCACTTCCAGCTTGTCATGAAATTGTCTAAGCATTCTCACAAATTTTTCTCCCAAAGTGCAATTCTATTGATAGAATCAAATGCTTTTGGTAGGTCAATGAAAACCTGGTATAAGTCCATATCCTGTTCGATGCACTTCTCTTGCAACTGTCTAACCGAAAATATCATATCCATAGTACTCCTACTATCCCTAAACCCACATTGCGATTCTGGTAGAACCTCATCAGCAATGTGCAGAAGCAATCTATCCAGTATTATCCTACAGAGGACCTTTCCAGCAACAGCTAATAGACAGATGGCACGATAATTTTCACAGACATCCTTTCCACCTTTAGATTTATATAGTATCTCCATAGTTGCATCATGCCAATCCGGAGGAATCCCTTCACTTTGCCAAACCCTCTGAATCACATCCATCAACATTGCACAAAGATGATCACCACCATATTTATATATCTATTCCATCCATACCAGGGGCCTTTCCATTGTTCAATTTCCTGATTGCTGCTTTTATTTCAGCTAGGTTTGGAACTTCTGCTATAAGATGTTTTATTGGTCTCTCAGGTATATTATCAAGAAAAGAGAGGTCAACTTCAGTGGGTCTATTGAGCAACTCATCAAAATGTTCTTTCCATCTCCCAACAATATCTTTAGTATTTGTTAATAATTCTGTGCCAGCCTTGCTCCAAAGTGGCACAACCTTTGATGAAACTCGTCCATAAACTTTTTTCAAGAGAGAGTAAAAAAGTTTGGAATTGTTAGCATTTGAAGCTTCTCGGATTTCATCACATCTACCACTCCTCCAAGTTTCCTGCATCATCTGTAGCTCCCTCTGCACTGTTGCTTTTACTGCCTTGAAATATGTAGCCACTGTCCTGTTCGTTGACATGTCAACATTTTGCAACATGTTAAATGCCTTTCACTTCTCCTCTAAGATAAGATTAACTTTTTCATCATTATCGTCAAACCAATCTTGGTGTTTTTTAACACAAAGCGAAGAATATTACTACAAATCTCGTACACTCTTTCTTTGAATGACTTCCAGCTTCCATCACAGGACAAATTATTTATCTCACTCACAAAACTCACTGAGTACTGATAGAATCTTAAGTTTATTCACATCAATCTGTTTAGGTAATTTGACATTATTTGCTTGACAACAAAATTCACCTTGGCATGCAAAAGCCTATGATCAGTCCAGCAGTCTGCACCACACATCACTCGTACAATAGCAAAGTACCTTGTATCTCGTTTCCTGGTGAAGATGTAATCTATAAGATGCCATTTCTTAGAACCAGGGTGCATCCATGTCGTTTTATACTTATTCTTTAGTCAAAACATTGTATTCATGACACACAAATCCATTTCTATGCACATTTGTAACAGTAGCAAACTAGTACTGTTGGAACTCCCAACCCCATGCTTTCCTAGGATACCCCAAGTTTCCCAATCTGCACCAATACGAGCATTAAAATCTTCCAAAATGACAACTTTGTCATCATGGGGGATATTATGTATAACCTCTGTAAGTGATAGATAGAAGGCAAGTTTATCGTCCTCTGATGAATTCATAGTTGGAGCATATGCACTTATAAGTGTTGCATAGTGACCTTTTCTTAATGGAAGCCTTAAAGACAATAAACGATCCAAATAACCACATGGTAGTTCCTCAAGTTTTGAAGCCAGAGTGGTTTTGATAGCAAATCCCACTCCTGATTCTCTCTTATAGGTCTCTTCTCTACCGCTCAAAAAGAAATGATATCTGGCAGATTTCTCTATGAAAGTCCCCTTCCCATGGATTCTTGTTTCAGCTAACACTACAACATCCATATCATATCGCTGTAACTCTTCTGCAACAAGCGCAGATCTTCCCTCTGGACAAGATTTCAGACAATCATTGTCTAATAACGTTCGAACATTTGAACATTCTATATTCATAGGCTTGTATCTTAACTTGAATTTGCTCACAGTTGCAGGATGATGACCAAATCCAGGCTGTGGTGCCCTGGGACATCTGCTGGGCCAGACCACAGAACAAAATGTTCCAGACTCCCTTTTGCCATTTACTTCATTATCAATATGAACTTTTATTGTTTAGATGTAACTTTTTAAGCTTCAGCCAACCATGTACATACAAGATGTCCATTTCGTTTCCCTCTCCAGCAATGTCTGTGCTTGACACTTTTTAAAGTGAGGAAAAGTGTTGCACAGCAGCCATTCCCACTCTCTAAACTACAAAGCATGATCCAAAAGGAAGAGCAAGTTGACATCATTGGGTGCATTTGCAGTCGCAGGTTTTATATCAGTGTCCTTCTAGTCTTGCCCAATCAAAGGCTAACTACAAGACAGCAGTGAAGTATTTAAATTCAGAGTTACTTTCTCTTAGATAGACTGCCTTCGCCATGGCTTGGTGAAACAGAGGAGCTCTATCCACCCCTCCTCTATTTATTAAAAAAAAAAAAAATTAAAATAAGAAAAATAAATACAAATTAAAGATTGGGATAAAAACTGAGTAAATTTTAAAATAAGATTGACATACCATATATACAATTTAAAAACAACATACGATATATACATACACACGTGGAAATACAGTATTTACCATACACATACACACACACACGGAGCTTAAAATGCAATATATACAATACACACACACAAATACACCACAAACACATGTAGCTGAATGGCCATTGACTACTTTGTAGTTCCTCCACCCTTTGACGGGTTTTATTTTTTGTCCTGTTGGGTGTTCAACAAGCACCCACCTCACCAAGCAAGCCTGGTGGGGTTGCCAGTTTAGTTGCCAATGACCCAACCATGGAACAGGTTGTACTGGACTACATGGTACCAGTAGCACTGAAAAGCGACCTCACACACACACACACACACACACACACACATGGTCTGAATAATAAGTATCTGGCCTGTTGCTATAGTAACAAAGCTAAAGCATGGTGAGAGAAGCTGCTTGGCACAAATTGATCTTGAATTCTGCTGTGCATGCACACTAAGTTTTAATATTCTAGCTCACTTCCACTGTTTACAGCAGTGCTTGGAAGGAAGGAGTGTAGCTTGGCGATACCTGCTCAGAGGTCTATGCAAACTTTTCAAATAGTTTTCATTGTTCTTGGTACAATTAAGGAGAACTTGTGCAACTGAAAGCTGAGTGTCTTTTTGATCAGCTGAAAGCAGTTTTGGCACAAACTTGGCAGACAGGCATCTCATATGCAAATTGTCAGTGATGATGGATTGAACTGAACTGATAACTCACGGATGGTGATGTGATGATTTCCCCTCATAGCTGCATGCGTATCTGCAATGTTTTTCTCAGTTCTGCTGATTGCAGGTCACCCAGAACGTTCATTAATATCAACATTTTTACAGCCATCTTGGAAATGTCTGAACCACTTGTACACTTGTGTGCGGCTCATACACTCCTCTCCATACACTATCTGCAACTTTACGTTAGCTTCTGAGCAGGTATCATCATTTCTTTGTCATGGTCAATGTGACAATCATACACTACACACCTTCCTTCCAAGCACTGCTGTGAACAGTAGATGTGAGCTAGAACGTTAAAACTTAGTCTCCTTTTTCAGGAATAGCTCGGTGAGAAAAAGTTAGCTGGCATAGTGGTCTGGAGTCATCTGAATATTAGAAAAGAGTTACTTGTATCATGAGGATTCACAGTTGGTATCAAAATACCTGTATCATGACTGCTGCTCAATGCTTTGTGAACACTGTAAGACATTGCATGGACAGCTGCAAACAGAGACTATGAAACTGTGGCCAGCAGAAAGCGACACAATCAATGTTCTGACTGCATCTGCACTCTGAAATTCATCGAACAACTGTTGACAAGATGATGGAAGATCTGTGCAAGGGAATCCAGGTTTTGGTGTGAAAAATGGGTGTTGGAGTTGCCACCATGAAGTTAACCAAGGTCAAGGAGAACTACTTGATATAGGTTAAGAAGCTCCTAAGTAAGTTGAGGCATCTTGGTATCCTGCTGAGCCAGAGATGATTTTGAATTCAGGAAGGAGGGTAATGGCAAAATCTTTAACCATAAGGTTAAAGTTTAGCAATTGACCAAATTTGGTAGCCTTTAGGGAAACTTAAAAATTAACAGTTAAAACTTAGATGCATATTTTGCAGGCAGGGAAAGGTATGCTGTGGGTAGCAGTAACAATAACAGCAACAATAGTGATAATATTAGTAATAATAGCAACAATGAATATGATAATGATGTTAACTAGAGCAATTATCATAGTTCTAATGGCCATAATAAAGCAAGGTCCTGATTTTGGAGTTCCAATGGTAAGTTTGTGGTTTCATAGAACTACATAATTTAGTCACTAGTATACTGTAACTTGCCGAAATGTAATTGTAATTTCAGTACATAAACAAAAATTTACTGAAAATGTTTATTAGAATCTCAAATATTGCCTAAGGTTGGAATACATAGAAATGTTAAATCTTTGAGTGATAACTTTTGACAGAATTCATGAAAGCTAGTCTCTCATCACTTTTGTTAACGCTTTTCCAAATACTGACAAACAGGCACCTGGTACATTCCATTCTGTGCATTCTTACCCATGTATTCATGTACAAGTGTATTCGACTAACTTTGAATAGAAATAAGGAAGGTGAATTTAATCGAATGGGAGTCAGAAGAAAGGTTCACATGAATTTAACTTAACTGCGTTATGAGAGCAATTTTTCTTTATGTCAAAAACCTTTTGACACAATTTTTTTTCCATACAGGTGTGGTGAGAACCTATTAGCTATGAGACTAATTGTTACTTTCGCTTTGTCAAGACTTCGAGCTTTACTAACAAAAATAAACATTATGTCAAGTACCCAAATTTCAACAATGCAATATGACCATTGCTACATTCAAATGAAATCCTCATCCCAATATTTTAGACTCTGCCACCTCAAGAATTAGTTGAAGATGTTCCAGAAAATATTGTTATGCACTCTGAGGAGTCTGATACTGATTTTGACTCCAGTGTATTTGAAAGTCAAAAATGATCCACTGAGTTGAACGATCTTGTAAGGGATCTAAATTTAAGCTTCAAGACTTAGAGAGAAAACTTACTTACTTCAAGCACATACATTACATTTTACAGAAAAAAGAACTTCTTAGATATTTTAGAGCATAGGATATTTTAGAACAGAGGATAATTGCTGCGACACACCTATTTTGTTACAGGAGAAGAGGTTGAGTATTATAATGCATATGATTAGCACTTGTTTTAGACAGTTTGAAAAAAAGTCTTAAGTGTGTGTTGTTACATAATGGCAATCTATACGGCTTGATACTGATTAGGCACTTGAGAAAATTAAAAGAAAACTATAAACATATAGAAAAGATTTTAAATCTTATCAAATATAGGAAGCATGGGTGAATCATATGTCTTGACTTAAAAATGGTTAATCTTCTGCTTGGACAACAAGCAGGGTATACTAAATATCTCTGCTTCCTTTGCCAAGGAAGAAAATTATTTCAAACAAATCTAGCCAACATGAACATCACTTACTGTCGGAGAAAAATATGTAATTAATGACCAGAAATAAAATCATATTTCCTCCTTTGCATAAGAAATTAGGTCTCATTAAACAATATGTAAAAGCTTTAGATATGAATGGTGAAAGTTTCCAAATCTGAGTTATGGAAAAATCAAGGCAGGAATTTTTGATGGTCCACAAATAAGAACATTAATTAAAGACTGCGATTTTCCTAATGTCATGAATGAACATGAAAAAAATGTCTAGTTCTCATTTGTGGATTTGATAGAAAAAATTTCAGACAATTATAGGGCAGATAACTACAAAGAAAAAAACTTTTAAGGGAATACAAAGTGTTAGGTTGCAATATGAGCATAAAATGCTATTTTGAATAGTCATCTTGACCAATTTCCAAATAATTTAGGTGCTGTAAGTGACAAACAAGGGGTGAGATTCCACCAAGATATCAAAATTATGGAGGAATGGTACCAAGGACACTGGGATTCCCACATGATGGCTGATTACTGTTGGTGCTTGAAAAGAGACCATGTTTACTATATATATCAACAAACAAAGTATGCTAGAAAATCTTATGAAAGAAAATTTTTGCCAGAGTGAAAGCTTCATCTCTTTATTTTGTTATTTTTATTTTAAGTCATTTCTATCATTATAATGTAATTTTACAGTAGTTTGAATTGCTTATATTCATGAAACCTGAAAATTAATTTGAACTCATGACTTAATTTGAAAAATTTGGAAAATTGCACATGGGCTGTTGACAAGAATCAGGTCCTGATAGAGCCAAACTGAGTTAAAATTCGTATTCAGTGCACCCAAATTACTTAGAATCAAATGACAGATATCATTCAATAAAATATGTGTTCCCCAGTGTTGGAAAGCATAGAAATCACAAATGCCTTCATGTGTGGCCGTGCTCAATCTGTAGGAAAGGCATAGGTAGAAATTTCATAAGATGTGTGTGTGGGTGAGTTTGTTTGTGTGTCTGTGTTTGTCCTCCCAATATTGCTT
>NC_068989.1:30712253-30713564 GCF_001194135.2 Octopus bimaculoides | reverse complement strand
TATATGTATGCATGTATACATATATATACTTATATATATCCAAAGTTTTAAATTTAAAAGAGAGTTTTGACACTAATATCGATTATTATTGAAATTTATTCCTGTCAACATTTCTCTATAAGGCTATATTTGACTGTCAAATTTAAGTCAAACATATAAATTGCCTTACACGTCCTCAGGGAAAAAAAGTTTAAGAACAAAAAGTAAATACCAAAACATCGTCTCTATGTCCAGTCCATATTCAAATTTGTCCTTAAATAACTTGTTAAATAAATTACTCCTTGAATAAATGTCCGTTAAGGGGAGACAACCCCTCATAATATCATCAATAATATTAATAATATTATTAATAAGTTATAAACAATCCTCTATTACAATGGAAATCTATACTATATTATCTCTAGAAGCTTTTGCAAAAACCACAACTGCTATTGGTAAATTATATATTGATATGGCCTGCCTTAAGACCTAATATTATACTATAATGTACTACAAATTATAAACAATCCTCTATTACAATGGAAATCTATACTATATTATCTCTAGAAGCTTTTGCAAAAACCACAACTGCTATTGGTAAATTATACATTGATATGGCCTGCCTTATGACCTAATATTATACTATAATGTACTATAAATTATAAACAATCCTCTATTACAATGGAAATCTATACTATATTATCTCTAGAGGCTTTTGCAAAAACCACAACTGCTATTGGTAAATTATACATTGATATGGCCTGCCTTAAGACCTAATATACTATAATGTACTATAATACCCAGTCATATTGCAATTTATTTAAACCAGCGAAATGTGTGTCTTGGAAAATGTGTATATCTTAGACAATTATTTGTTAGTTTATTTATCAACTTACCCTTAGAGAATAATATGAAATATAGTTCTAAATTACGTAACGAACAGTATCTTCTACCCTTGTCGTACGGGAACGATCTCCCGATGATCGACCATTCTAACGAATATTGCTTTTTTTTGTTCTTTCAATTCCCAAATGAATTTACTAAGACTAGTGCTTGCTATTTTACTTCTATCTCTAAAGGTACTATAATGATTAGATAATCTTTTACAGATTTGTCCCGAAGTACACCCCAGGTATCGGCTAACATCTGTCTGAGTCCTCTATGTGGCTTGCTTGTTTGTTGTACCTTGTTTATCATTTTGTCCATGTTCTTTTGCAACGTCATGTACCCTGATATGTATCTATATGTACATGTAGATGAAGGTATGTACATACATGTACATATATATGCATATACTCATATATTGTTTATATATATAAATATATATAAATA
>NC_068989.1:30703023-30707469 GCF_001194135.2 Octopus bimaculoides | reverse complement strand
ATATATTTAATAATAAATCTCTGAGCGAGGTATAGACAGTAGCTGCAGGACATCGTGAAGTATATTTGCCACCTAAATGTGGCTGACCCTTAAGGGCTGAGGCTACTGTAGCTTGTAGCTCCAGGAAAACATCTCCTCCGTTTAGCTATTGACACACTTTCTGCGCCCTGTCAGTATTTGCAAAGGGAAGTCATCTTTCCCATCTCCAGCCTGACTTGATACACACGGATCCAAGTTTCTGGGTATTGACCCATCATCAGCGTGTGACAACCACCAATTTCTTTATTATGATAATAAATATCTATTACAAAGAAGAACAATACAGGATGTTACAAACATATAACTGTGTTAAATGTGCTATATATAATTAAAAATTTTCACAAACTTATTTTTACAAAATATGGCCGGAATGCCAGCGACTAAACCTCGCTTCTGCCATGGGTGGAATTAAGTAGGGACAGTCACTCCCAACTTTCTCACCACTTCTTTCCATCTTTTCTCATATATACTACGTGACAGGTGTCTTCTCTCCAGCCCTATCTTGCTCTTCAGATGGTACCTGAAGTAGAATAGCAAACCAGGGCTGGAGATGAAAGATCCTGTCACGATTCTTTATATTCTTGTTCTCCATGCACACTCTTTCATTACTGCAACCGTACACAAAAAATATGCCTCACTTTCCTTTGATAGTCCAGTTGGCGGTACAATCTTTATCACAGACTCAGCTGATAGCTGTATTCTTCCCAGGTGCGACGACACATGTTCTACGTAAATTATCAAGCCTGAAAGCTCCGGGCACTGTACAAGAGCATCCAGGACAGTTTCCATGTCTTGCCCGCACCTTGGGCATGCCGGTGGCACTGATATTCCGTGCCTGGACAATTTATTGCATCTCTGTAACACTGCCAGGTCAGGGATATTTGGTAATTATCCAAAAACCCTGAACTGAAGGATTTTTGAAACAGGTTGGCTAGCTGGTTCTCATAGAACCCTAAAGCTTCTCCCAGGACATCATTGCTCTTATACTCTACCATCCCTTTATAAAATGCAGATGTGGTATTCCTGCTGCCAGCCGTGCCCGCCCTGTGTACTAGCGCGAAGGCCTTCGGCATTCTTTTTTCCATTCATTCGTGGTTTTTGGCAGCATATGGAGCACCTCACAAGCGGTTTTCCCTTCCAAAAGAAGTGAAAGAGAAGTCGCACCAACTTGCATAGCCATGAATCAGGGCAAGAGACAACGGTCAGATGGTAGGAGATAACAGACGCAATAAACACCTGCACCACCTCTGCCCTCCCTTTCAGGGACAGCGGCCTTCCAGACCAGGTCCGGACTAGGACCTCCACCATGCCTGCCAACTCACTCCAATCCTTCTCCGTCTGGGAATCTGATCCAAACCAAATTCCAAGCAACTTAACAGGGCCATCTGTCCAGTAACCCACGACACTGGATGTTATCAGCATGTTGCTCCAGGTGCCAAGCCACAAACCAATGGACTTGTCCTTGTTAACTTTTGCCCTTGCCACTGCTTTGTATCCTCTCATAGCATCTCCTACACAAGGTAGCTGAGCTACATTGGACACGGTGATGGGGATGTCATCTGCATATGCAGAAACAGACTTACCACATCTGATTTCATTGGGGATGACCCCCAAACTCTCCAACCTCCGCATCAATGGCTCAAGTGTTAGTACATACAGAAGTGGAGACAGGGGGAACCCTTGACGAACCGAGTGCTTGATATCAAATGGCTGCGACAGGTAACGGTTTATTTGGATTGTAAATTTGATGCTACCATAAATAGCCTTGATCCATCCGTGGAAGTCCGAGCCTAGCCCAGCCACCACAAGGACTGCCGCCAGGTACTAGTGGTCTACCCTATCGAAAGCTTTACTTTGGTCTAATGGACAAATGCCCCACCTTTACTGGATACTTTACCCAACGTGTCTAAGGTGTAGCGTAAGAGATGAAGATTGTCCTGGATTGACCTGCCTGTGCCTTTCCTACAAGTTCCTCCATGACACATGTCAACCTTTTTGCTAACACCTTGTACAAAATCTTTCACTCTACATTAAGTAGAGTTATGGGCCTAAAATTACGGATATGATCCCCCTTTCTCAAGTCTTTTCTGATCAGTGTCACCATTCTCCGACTCAAAGAGCTGGGAATTCTCCCATTCTGCTGCCAGTTTGTGTAGGGCTAACCATCCAGCCCCGGTGACTTGTCCCTGGCGCATTCAGCCAGCACCTCCTTGATATCCGCAGCTGTAATTGGCCCTCCACAGCGTTCTGCCTCCCGCGCCGAGAGTTGCAGCCCTCCGGCGAAGAAGTCCTTTAGGGACTCCCCACTGTCCAGCGCCCCGCTTGTCCCAAACAACTGGGCGAAATGCTGGTGAAAAACCTTTTGCATCTCCTTCCTGTCCTTTGATCATACGGCCCTGCTCGTCAATCAAAGACTTTATAGAGGCTTCACTGCCTCTCCGAGTCCCCACATGATGTGCCCATCTGGCAACGTTAATACCTTCTCTACCCACTACACTTAACTTAGCCCCGACTCTACATTTTCATGTTTGGCTTTGAGATGACAGAATAACACCGCTCTCGCCGCTATCACTCTGGATGAAGAGCCAGTTTCCATGGCCTCCTCTAATTCTTTAATTAGATTCCCTTCTATTCTATTCTTCTCTAAACTTAGCTGTTTACTAAATCTAAGAGACTCAGAATGAATAGCTCGCTTAAGAGCACAGCACCATCTATTATTAATTTATTAATGATGGTACCACATAATGCCCTCTGCACTAACTCCTTAACCCGAGTACGGAAGACTTTACAAGTCAAAATAGACTTGTTCATCTTCCAGTACCCTGGTCCCTGTCTATGACACTTAACTAGGTACACCTCACACGTCACAAAATTGTGATCCATGTAAGATACACAACAAATGCGTTGAAAACTAGACGTATCACTATCTCTCTCTCTCTAACGAATATCCTATCTAAATAAGATCTGTGTGAACCTTCATTATTAGTCCACATCCACTGTGGAACGAGCAGTTCATCCAGCGTATATAGTTCTACTAGGTTATAGCTCCCTAGTAGCCTTTTAAGGCCAGGACTTCCCCTTCCATCAGTCGAGCCAACAATATCCACCCGTGCATCAAGAAAAGTGTTAAAGCCTCCTGCTAAAACTAGAGTTTATGATATCACCAGAAAGCTCTCCAGGTCTTGAAAAAAATCCAGTTTGTCTACATTCCATAGGAACGTAAACAGTTACCAACCTGAAGGACTGCTTACTTGCATGTGTCACATCTAGGACGACCAACCTACCTTCTGGGTCCTGAAAGACTGTACTTACCTCTCCGTTCAAGTCTTTTCTGAACAATAACACCACACCCCTGCATCCTTGTCTACTAGGAGAAATAAATTTCTCATAGTAGAGGCGAGAACGCCTGTGGCCCATTCAGCTTGGACTCAGTCAACACACATATAACAATTTCTAGTGACCTGAGGTCAACTAGGAGACACGTTTGCTTCCATTTCGACCCCAGGCCATGAACATTTATACAACCTACCATAATTTCCATGGTAAAAATAAGAAACTTACATTTTAAGTATGGGGAGGAGCTGCACGTATTCCTCAACCTCCCCTTCCTGTCCTTTCTGAGGTATAACAGCTAGTGTAGCCGCTGGGCTAAGCACAAGTCTTTTGTTGGCCATCTCTTGGCTAACATCTTGTATGTCCTGTGGGTATCTCACTTGAAGTTGTTCGAATAGGTCTGCTTCTATCCTTGCCAACCGTATATTTAGTGGCATAACTTGTATTGGTTGAAGAACATTCGATTTATGATACGCAATTAATACTCTCAGCAGAACCTCATTTTTCTTATTGTACTTCACAATCCTTTCTCCTAGTGTTTTTTTTTTGGCAGGGGTTGGTGTCGGGTTTCGAGTTGGGGGTGGATTGGGGAGTTTTTTTCTCTGTTTGCATTTTGTGTGGATGTTTCCTTTGTCAGGAGACAAACTTACCTGAATTACTGAGGTAAGTTCCATTTCCTCTTTGGCTTCCTTCTGTCATGTGTCTTCTACGTTTTATTTATTCCTTTCTTCTGCTTTTGCTGTCATGCTTTCTGTGACACTTTCCGTCACTTTCTTGTTACTTTCTTTTTGGGGAGGGACTTCAGCCTTTTTCTGTTGTTTTTTAAATCTTTTTGCTGTCTGAGCCGACGTGCCATGCAGATGTGCTATTTTTCTCCACATTTAAAACATATGGGTTTACGTCCCTCGACTGATACTCTGGCGCTTAGTCCCTCCCCTATAAAAATGCGGTCTGGCCGCAATTCAGGCACGTCATTTAAGACTTGAAGTACCATCTCGGATGTTTGGCCTTTCCAGTTTAAAGCCTCTCTCTTTTTCATCTGGAGTATTGTTACCTCCTCCTCTGCATCGTGAA
>NC_068989.1:30700620-30701337 GCF_001194135.2 Octopus bimaculoides | reverse complement strand
CTAGCCCAGCCACCACAAGGACTGCCGCCATGTACTACTGGTCAATCCTATCGAAAGTTTTACTTTGGTCTAAATGGACAAATGCTCCACCTTTACCGGATACTTTGCCCACCGTATCTAAGGTGTAGCGTAAGAGATGAAGATTGTCCTGGATTGACCTGCCTGGGATGGCTCATGTCTGCGCCTTCCCTACAAGTTTCTCCACGACACGCGGCAACCTTTTTGCCTTTTTTCTCCACATTTAAAATATCTGGGTCTGTGTCTCTCGACTGATACTCTAATGCTCAGTCCCTCCCATATAAAAATGCAGTCTAGCCTTGATTCGAGCACATCATTTGAGGCTTCAACCATCATCTCAAGAGTTTGACCTTACCAGTTTAGAGCCTCTCGCTTTTTCATTTGGAGTATTGTTATTTCTTCTTCTGCGTAGTAATTTACGGCCGCTGCCATCCATGTTACACCGTAACCAGATGGTATTTCCTCTACTGTTATTTTTGCGGTTCTCTGGCCTAGGTAGGTCGGGAGCAATATTATCTCATCACTTTTTAGAGTTTGCGGCAACATTTCTTTTGCTGTTTCAGCATTCTCAAATTGTGCCTCAACAGTGGTGTGTCTTGGCCTTGACCGACATAGGTAATTTTTCCCCATATGGGGGCGAGGCGCTTTTCTACCATCTCGTTCTTCACTGATATAATTGTTTTTTCTTTACGGTTGTAT
>NC_068989.1:30693746-30700083 GCF_001194135.2 Octopus bimaculoides | reverse complement strand
GAAAACGATGACGACAGTTCAATTCCAACAAGCGATCAAACGTAACAACAGATAATTGAACAACAGCAAAAATCCATTAACCCAATAATCTCACTAAACAACTGCAGCCGAACACAGAAGAGTGATGAGCACCAGTTGGCAATGGGAAGTGGTTCTCAATGCAAATATATATATACTTTTTCCAGTGACAAAAAGTCACTGATCTCGAAAAAGTGGAAACAAGCAATAATAAATCACTGAGCGAGGTATAAACAGTAACTGAATGACATCGTGAAGTATATTTGCCACTTAAATGTGACTTACACTTAAGGGTCGATGGTACTGTAGCTTGTAGCCCCAGGAAGACATCTCCTCCAGCTGGCTATTGACACATTTTCTATGCCCTATTAGTATTTTCAAAGGGAAGTCATCTTTCCCATCGCCAGCCTGATGTGATACACACAGACTCGAGTTTCTGGGTATTGACCTATCATCAGCGTGTGACAATCACCGATTTCTTTATTATGATAATAATTAACTATTACAAAGAAGGACAATGCAGGACGTTACAAAACGTATATATATAGTATATATATATTTGCATTGAAAATCACTTACCATCACCAACCGATGTTTGTCACTCTTCTGCGTTCGGTTGCTGTTGCTCAGTGAGTTTATTTGGTTAATGTATTTTTGTTGTTGATTTTTCTGTTGAAATTGTTACATTTGAACTCTTGTTGAAATTGAACTGTTGTTGTCATTTTGACAAAAAATTTTGCCCTACGGGGTGGAAAATTGATTTTTGCACAACTTTTTGGACTGTTTGGTACCTGTTGCAGGATAAAAAATTAATTTTTGTCATTTTTGACAAAAATATTTACAATTTTTCTTGTGGAATTTGGAGGCCATTTGTAAAAATGGAATTGAATTTGCTTTCGAATATTGAATTTCTGTTCTCAACTGAGGATTTATTGGCAATGAAAGAAAGTAACCAAGTTGGTAACCAAGAAGAAAGGGAAAAACCCAGTTTCTGTTGGTGGTAATTTTTGTGAATTGGAGGTGTCGAAGGAACAAGTATTTAAGATTAAAAACCTTATCAAAAAAAGTGGCAACGAAACAAAACTGTTGCCACAACAGGATATGTTACAGAATTTAACTGCCAGAACGGTAGTCTACAAAATATATAACGGAATAAAAAAAGAATTATGTCAATGAAGAACAAGGTGGTAGAAAAGTGCCTCGCCCCCATATGTGGAAAAAGTATCTATGTCGGTTGAGGAGCAACAAACGCCACTATTGAGGTGCAATTCGAGAATGTTGAAACAGCAAAAGAAATAACTACCCAAACTCTAAAAAGTGATGACATAATGTTGCTCCCGACCTACCTAGGCCGGAGAACTGCAAAAATAACTATAGAGGAAATTTCAGCTGGTTATGTAACATGGATGGCAGCAGCTGTAATTTACGACGCAGAGGAGGAGATAACAATTTGCTACATGGAAAAGAGAGACGCTCTAAACTGGAAAGACCAAACTCTTGAGATGATGGTTCAAGCCTCAAACGTCGTGCTCGAATCAAGGCCAGACTGCATTTTTATTGGGGAGGGACTGAGCATTAGAGTATCAGTCGAGAGACACAGACCCAGATGTTTTAAATGTGGAGGAAAATGGCATGTCCATTCGGAGTGCGAAAAAGTAAAAACAACAGAAAAAGGCTTAAGTCCCTCCCCAAAAAGAAAGTAACAAGAAAGCTTGACAGGAAAAGAGGAAGAAAGGAATAAACAAAACGTAGAAAACACACAACAGAAAAAAGCCGAAGAGGAAATGGAATTTACCACAGTGACTTCATATAAAAGACAAAAAGCCCATGCTCCAGACTCTCCTTCCCTGACAAAGAAAATATCTACACAAAATGCAAACACACAGAAAAACTCCCCAATCCACCCCCAAGTCGAAACCCGTCACCCCTCCCCCTAAAAATGCACTAGAAGAAAGGATTGTGAAGTAAAATAAGAAAATGATGTTCTAGTGAGAATAGTAACTGCGCATAAATAATAGCATATTTTACAACCAATACAAGGTATGCCACCAAATATACGGTTGGCAAGGATAGAAGGAGACCTATTAGAACAATCTAAAGTGAGATACCCTCAGAAAGAAAAGGAGGGAGAGGTTGGCGAATTTATGCAGCATCTCCCCATACTCAGAATGTAAGTTTCTTTATTTTTACCATGGAAATTAAGTTAGGTGTAAAAATGTTCATGGCCTGGGGTCGAAATGGAAGCAAACGTGTCTCCTGGTTGACCTCAGGTCACTAGAAATTGATATATGTGTGGTGATCGAGTCCAAGCTGAATGGGCCACAGGCTTTCTCGCCTCTTCTAAATGGCTATGAGAAATTCATTTCTCCTAGTTGATGAGGAGGCGGGGGTGTGGTGGTATTGTTCAGAAATTACTTGGATGTACAGGTAAGTACAGTCTTTCTGGACCCAGAAGGTAGGTTGGTTGTCCTAGATGTGACACATGCAAGTAAGCAGTCTTTCAGGTTGGTGCCTGTTTACACTCCTAGTGAGTGTAGACAAGCAGGTTTTTTTCGAGACCTGGAGAGCTTTCTGGTGACATCATAAACTCTAGTTTTAGCAGGAGACTTTAACACTATTCTCGACGCAGGGGTGGATAGTGTTGCCTTGATTGATAGAAGGGGAAGTCCTGGCCTTAAAAGGCTACTAGAGAGCTATAACCTAGTAGACCGATATAGACTGGATGAACTGCTCATTCTGCAGTGGATGTGGACTAATAACGACCCTTCATACAGATCTTATTTAGATAGGATATTCGTTAGAGAGAGAGATAGGAATACGGTTAGTTGTTCATGCTTTTGTTGTGTATCTTACATGGATCACAAATTTGTGACATGTGAGGTGTACCTAGTTAAGTGTCATAGACAGGGACCAGGGTACTGGAAGATGAAGTCTATTTTGACTTGTAAAACCTTCCGTACCCGAGTTAAGGAGTTAGTGCTGAGAGCATTATGTGGCACCATCATTAATAACAGACAGTGGTGCTCCCTCAAGTGAGCCATTCGTTCTGAGTCTCTTAGATTTAGTAACCAGCTAAGTTTAGAGAAGAATAGAATAGAAAGAAATCTAATTAAGGAATTAGAGGAGGCCATGGAATCTGGCTCTTCATCCAGAGTGAAAGTGGTGAGAGCGGTGTTATTCTGTCGTCTCAAAGCCAAACACGAAGGGTGTAGAGTCAGGGCTAAGTTACATGCAGTGGGTAGAGAAGGTATTAACGTTGCTGGATGGGCACAACATGTGGAAAGTAAGAGAGACAGTGAAACCTCTATAAAGTCTTTGATTGACGAATAGGGCCATTCGATCAAAGGACAGAAGGGAGGTGCAAAGGAATTTTTAACCAACATTTCGCCCGGCTGTTTGGGACGAGTGGTTCGCTGGACCGTGGGGAGTCCCTAAAGGACATGCTTGCCAGCCGGCGATGACTCTTGGGGCGGAAGGCGAAATGTTGTGAAGGGCCGATTACAGTTGCAGAGGTCGAGGAGGTGCTGGCTGAATGCGCCGGGGACAAGTCACCGGGGCTGGATCGTCCACCCTGTGAATTTTATCGTAGTATGCTGGGCTTGTTTGGACACTTGCTGGCCTGTGTCTACACAAACTGACAGCAGAATGGGAGGATTCCCAGCTCTTTGAGTCAGTGAGTGGTGACACTGATCAGAAAAAACCTGAGCAAGGGGGATCATATCCGTAATTTTAGGCCCATAACTCAATGTAGAGTTAAAGATTTTGGCCAAGTTGTTAGCAAAAAGGTTGATGCATGTCGTGGAGAAACTTGTAGGGAAGGCGCAGACATGTGCCATCCCAGGCAGGTCAATCCAGGACAATCTTCATCTCTTACACTACACCTTAGACACAGTGGCTAAAGTATCCGGTAAAGGTGAGGCATTGATCCATTTAGACCAAAGTAAAGCTTTCAATATGGCAGACCAGCAGTACCTGGCGGCAGTCCTTGAGGTGGCTGGGCTAGGCTTGGACTTCCACGGATGGATCAAGGCTATTTATGGTAGCACCAAATCCACAGTCCAAATAAACCGTTACCTGTTGTAGCCTTTTGAGATCAAGCGCTTGGTTCATCAAGGTTGCCCGCTGTCTCCACTTTTGTATGTACTAACTCTTGAGACATTGCTGCAGACATTGAAGAGTTTGGCAGGCATCCCTAATGAATTCGGATGTGGTAAGTCTGTTTCTGCATATGCGAATGATGTCACCATCACCGTGTCTAATGTAGCTCAGTTACCTTTTGTAGAGGATGCAATCAATGGATACGAGACAGTAGCAGGGGCAAAAGTTAACAAGCTGAGTCCATTAGTTTGCGGCTCGGCACCTGGAGCAGCAAACCAATAATGTCTAGTGTCGTGGGTCACTGGATGGATGGTCCTGTTAAGTTGCTTGGAGTTTGGTTTGGACCAGATTCCCAGACAGAGAAGAATTGGAGTAAGGTGGGAGGCAGGTTGGAGGCCCTAGTCTGGACCTGGTCTGGAAAGGCGCTTGTGAGGTGCTCCGTATGCTGCCAAGAACCACTAAAGGGTAGGTTAGGGATGACGTAGCTATTGATGTGCAGGCATGCATTGAGGCTAAGTCATCTCTGGCTCTATCTGGACGGTGGCCAAGTGTGGAATTCGCTTGCAGAGGAATTCTTTCCATGACCGGCCCTCTTGGAGGAATTTACACCTGATTTGATTAAAAGACAGAATATGACTGAATGGCAAAAAGAATGCTGAAAGGCACTTGCACTAATCCACAGGGCGGGCAAGGCCAGCAGCGGGAATACCATGTCTGTATTTTATAATGGGATGGTAGGGTATAAGAGTGATGACGTCCTAAGAGAGGCTCTGGGGTTCAATGAGAACCAGCTAGCCAACCGGTTTCAAAAAACCTTTAGGTCGGGGTATTTGGATAATTACCAAAGAACCCTGACATGGCAGTGTTACAGGGATGTGTTACGTGTCCGCGATAAATTGTCCAGGCACGGAATATCAGAGCCACCGACATGCCTAAGGCATGGACAGGATGATGAAACTGTCCTGCACGCTCTTGTACAGTGTCCAGAGCTTTCAGGCTTGATAATTTATGTAGAACATGTGTTGTCGCACCTGTGAAGAGTACAAGCTATCAGCTGAGTCTGATAAAGATTGTATCACCAACTGGACTATGAAAGGAAGGTGATGCATGTTTTCTGTGTACAGTCGCAGTAATGAAAGAGTGTGTATGGAGAACCAGAATGCAAAGAATCATGACAGGATCCTTCATCTCCAGCCCTGGGTTGCTATTCTACTTTAAGTACCATCTGAAGAGCAAGATAGGGCTGGAGAAAAGATATCTGTTGTGAAGTATATATGAGAGAAGATAGAATGATGTCATGAGAAAGTTGGGAGTGACTGTTCCTACTTAATTCCACCTATGGTATAAGCGAGGTGTCGTCGCTGGCATTCCAGCCATATTTTGTGAAAATTAAAAATTTATATATATGATTCATTGAATTTTTAAATATAAACTCACTTAACACATTTATATGTTTGTAACGTCTTGTATTGTCCTTCATAATAGATAATTATTATCATAATAAAGAAAAACGGTGGTTGTCACATGCTGATGATGGGTCAGTACCCAGAAACTCGGGTCCGTGTGTATCACGCCAGGCTGGAGATGGGAAAGTTGACTTCCCTTTGCAAATACTGATAGGGCACAGAAAGTGTGTCAATAGACAACTGGAGGATATGTCTTCCTGGGGCTACAAGCCACAGTATCATCAACCCTTAAAGGTTAGCTACATTTAGGTGGCAAATATACTTCACGATTTATATATATATATAGGAGTGGCTGTGTGGTAAGTAGCTTGCTTACCAACAACATGGTTCCTGGTTCAGTCCCACTGCATGGCACCTTGGGCAAGTGTCTTCTACTGTAGCCTCGGGCCGACCAAAGCCTTGTGAGAGGATTTGGTAGACGGAAACTGAAAGAAGCCCATCATATATATGTATATGTATATATATATGTGTGTTTGTGTGTCTGTTTGTCCCCCCAACACTGCTTGACAACTAATGGTGGTGTGTTTACGTCACCGTAACTTAGCGGTTCGTCAAAAGAGACCGATAGAATAAGTACTAGGCTTCCAAAGAATAGGTCCTGGGGTTTATTTGCTCGACTAAAGGCGGTGCTCCAGCATGGCCGCAGTCAAATGACTGAAACAAGTAAAAGAGTAAAGAGTATATGTGTATATATATGTCTGTATATCTATCTATATATATATATAAACTTATATGTATATATATGTCTGTATATA
>NC_068989.1:30692017-30692564 GCF_001194135.2 Octopus bimaculoides | reverse complement strand
CGAAGAATTACAATTTATGCGATCCATAGGAAGCGGCGATGTTAGAAATGTAAACTTCTCTTCAGGGAAATGTATGGGAACCAGCTTAAACGTAAGACATTATAACCGAATATGAGAACTATAGTTGGAGAAGATTATAACGTAATTTATTTGAAAAGACCGTTGGAGATTAGGACGCTACCAGATAGTACGTTGGACAAGAAGGGAAGAAAAGAAGAAAAGAAAAAAGAAAAAAGAAAGAAAATTCAGAGTGTAGAGTTGGGAGAAAATAGGATGATATAAATCCGATAAAAATTGGAGAGGAATGTTATGTAATAAAAAGGGATCGTAAAGGGGGTTAGTCATGTGTTTCTACAAAAATACTGAGATGAATGTATATAATCATTTATACTTATGTGTATGCGCATATATACACACAAACATACATATACTCGAATAAATAAATACATATATGCATACATTTCTACAAACCTACACACACACACACATACATACACACACACATACATACACACACACACACATATATATATACATACACTCACAC
>NC_068989.1:30690735-30692007 GCF_001194135.2 Octopus bimaculoides | reverse complement strand
ATATATATATATATATATATATATATATATATATATATATATATACATAATATACATATACATACATCTACATACACGCGCAAACACACACAGATATATATATATATACACGCATATCCACACATACACGCATACATGTATATATATAAAAACATAAACAGCTTTAGTGGAAAGTGGGTTATACATCATTAGATGTATACCTGACTTTCCTATATAATGTTAAGAATTAACGGAACGCTGAACTCCAGACTATCAACACAAACAACATTTATTCAAGGTGGTTAATATATACATCATTAGCTCTTGTTTGTTGTTACGTCTTCTGTGTGTGTAAGCATGGTTGTTGGGACGTTGGTTTGTAGATGTGAGCGACCTGTCTAGCGTAAGTTCGAAAGATGGAGAGCGACAGCTAAACACGTCCTTGCTCAATCGCTGGCCAGCAAGAAAGAGACAGAATGAAGCGGGAAAGCTTGGTTGTTGAATTCCGCGCACAGCGTTACTACAGGGCTCCCTTGCCAGTGCGGAACGCACGATAATATGAAATTCTGTTGGAACGTCTGAGGCAGAATGGCCACTGAAAACCACCCACAAGATGTAACACAAACACACACAAAGAAAAATGAAAGAAATGAAATGTACACTCGTGTGATACATGCATGCAATGTACAAATTGAAGGAATGAAAGAAAAACATGCAATATGGGCAGTAAATGCCACCTAGTAAAAAACAAATGAGACAATGAGAAAACAAATCTTGATGACTACTGTCATGGAACTGGAATCACGGAATGTGAAAGTCTGAGTGTTTGTTTTTACTGAAAGGAAAGAAAATGTATGAGTGCACAAGTGTGTGTGTGAGAAAAAACACAGAACATAGTAAAAGTGTCTGTAACAGACTGTGAAAAGTCTTAAAACACTGAGATGGAGAAAACCAGTTCGTATAAAAATTCCACAAGGAGATAGCCACCACATCACAACTAGTGATCGCTCTGCCACACTCACAGCCTCAACTACTTTCACATACAGACTTTTCCTATAGTGTAGTCAAAGAACTGGTATAAATGCTCACGTGTTATTGACTCTCTTTCTGTCTGCTGTAATAACTCACATACATGTATCACTCACATACACACTTTTCTTTGTATGACGGCCTGTCTTTTATTATGTTCTTATATGTCGCATTCACACTCTCACATACACATACATCTTTAACGCTACAATAAATATTTCTGTTATTCATCTAATACGGTTGTGGTCTTTCATTGCTGGTCAT
>NC_068989.1:30686606-30687479 GCF_001194135.2 Octopus bimaculoides | reverse complement strand
ATGGGAACCAGCTTAAATGTAAGACATTATAATCGATTATAATGTCTTACATTTAAGCTGGTTCCCATACTTTTCCCTGAGGAGAAGTCTACATTTTTAACATCGCCGATTCCTATGGATCGCATAAATTGTAATTCTTCAAAACATATGTCGGAATAAAAGTATGCAGTTATAATATGCGTTTACTCCATTCTTTAAATTTATATATATATATATGTATGTATGTATATATATGTGTGTATATCTATATCTACATATATATATATATCTATATGTAATAAACTGAGGAAAAGAAATCCTTCAAAGGCGTGTTAAATATCCAATTCACTGGTATGTCAGTTGGATACCATATAAATATTAGTGTAATTCAATTATAAAGATAAATTAAATATAGAGATATTCTATTGAGAATCCAATAATTTGTTTATATTGCAGTATTGCATTGACTACTGTAAATGTAGTATATAGCATAGCATAGTGTTGTATATCACAAATAATTATAAAATCCATAAATTTTTACAATCTAGCCATCATTTCACCGAAATTTCGTCTTTTTCTAAATCCAAGACCCTGAAGTGACTTTATATATAATGGAACTGTGATTATATATAGCAGAAAAAATATATTTAAGTCAAAACAATTTGTTGGCTTTTTATGATTTTTATAATTATTTATGTTATATAGTGTTATGTTATGTATTCATAGTATTTGATGTAATGTTGTAGTATAAGTGAATTATTGGATTGTCAATAGAATATCTCTATATTTAATTATCTTTACATTTATATGTATATATATATATATATTGAGAAGACCTGGCAAATAAAGTGAGTTCACAGCTGTAACCTACACCAGTGTCACATAACCAGCCCA
>NC_068989.1:30681888-30686596 GCF_001194135.2 Octopus bimaculoides | reverse complement strand
TATATATATATATATATGTATATATATATATATATTGAGAAGACCTGGCAAATAAAGTGAGTTCACAGCTGTAACCTACACCAGTGTCACATAACCAGCCCACTCAAAAGTACCTTGGATCGTAGGGCAACATGCTGTGCTTGAGGAGACCTATTGAGTCAAGTACATCAGCATCAACATCAACAGCAATATCAAAATCAAATCAAATGAAAATTGTAGTTGTGAGCCCCGTGCTGGTAGCACATAAAAAGCACCATCCGGTCATGGTTGATACCAGCACCTCTGGCCCCTGTGCCGGTGGCACATAAAAAGCACCTAGTACACTCTCGGGGTGGTTGGCGTTAGGAAGGGCATCCAACTGTAGAAACACTGCCAGATCAGATTGGGGCCTGGTGCAGCCTTCTGACTTCTCAGACCTTAGTCGAACTGTCCAACCCATGGCAACATGGAAAACAGACGTTAAACGATAATGATGATGATATATATATGTATGTGTGTGTTTGTATATATATATATATATATAGATATATATGTTGAGCACATGAAACATCAGATGTGGTGTGCAAAAGAGATGACTACAACTGGGTGGAGTCTGGTCTTCCATTCCACTGTCCTCTGAGGGGCCCCTGCCGGGTGCGGGAGATCTGGTGTCTTGGACATCCAGGGGAGTCTTCCCATTCACGCTGTTATTTGGGTTTGAAATTGTTGTCATCATTGCAAAGAATAAGAATGATCGTTTATAGGGTTTGCACCCCGGGTGTTTTTATTTGAGATTTTCATGCAAAGGGTTACTCCAAATACAAAACTAGCTCTAACTTGGTTGCTGGCCAAGGCTTTGATATGCCAAGTTCACAGATGTTGTTTTGTGCAGGATGGGAGTGCTGAACTCCCTGTTTGAAAATATAAGGACACAGATACTGTGTCATAGAGCCAGCTGGAAATGATGTTTCCTGGGGCTAAACAACTGTAACAATCCTCCCTTCCAGGACAGCCACATTATGTTGGCAAATAGCTTTTACTTTAAAGAACTGTTCCTGAATATCTCTCTTTGAGAGATTTAGAAACAACAATGTTTCTATTTTACTATACATAGTTTCAACAATAAAGGCAGCAATTGACAATGGCAATAGAAGGCTTCCCAGACAAAGACAAAAGCAACAACATCAGCAAAGCAGTAAGCAACTACAACCTGACAACCAACCTATCCCTCTCAGATTCTGTGGTTAGAGAACATAGCCTAGCTAGTGCCAGAAACAACAACGATATGAACACTTGCTATGGCTACAAAAGTAAAGGCAAATGTAACAATCTTAGTTTACATATGCTTAGCCTGTCCACCAAAGAAGATTACAAGTGAGCAATGGACTCTCTGAGAAGTCATTTGGCATGATAGAAAGAGTAGTTACAGCTCTTTCAATTCACATTGCAGAGGAAGGACAGATCAGATAGTGTAATTCGGTATGTGGCTGTCCATGTGAACAGTGCAGGGAATTGGTGCCACCCCTTCTCAGCATAGGTCGGTGTAACCTCTGTGTCTGTCGGAGGCTTACAGCAAGTTACACAGGGTGAACTTGGCATATCAAAGCCTTGGCCAGCAACCAAGTTAGAGCTAGTTTTGTATTTGGAGTAACCCTTTGCATGAAAATCTCAAATAAAAACACCCGGGGTGCAAACCCTATAAACGATCATTCTTATTCTTTGCAATGATGACAACAATTTCAAACCCAAATAACAGCGTGAATGGGAAGACTCCCCTGGATGTCCAAGACACCAGATCTCCCGCACCCGACAGGGGCCCCTCAGAGGACAGTGGAATGGAAGACCAGACTCCACCCAGTTGTAGTCATTTTACTGGTCAAAATATGCAACATGCTTGCAAACACAAGTGGTCTGTTGATAAAAACAAAAAGGCAATTAAGTGCCATGAACAAGCCTTGCTCGACAAGAACAACGGCAAATGTGAAGCTGTTGGAAAAAGATCATTAGTACTTTAGAACCAGCTGAGTATGTTGCAGATTACTGAAAATGGGCTTATGAATGAAATAAGAATAATTTGGAATAGAGACTTTCTTAATGAGGTCCAGATTCAGACAATCAGGAAAAGCCTCCGTAGTGGTATAATCTCGAGGAGGATAATGTAGGTGAAGATCAGCGAATGCATAAGCAAGCTGAAGTTGTAGTAGAGGAAAGGTTGGCCAATCAATATAATGTAGAAAATCCTGTATTACTAGAGGATATGATTGAGGAACAGAGAAACCTCAGGATAAGACTCAAGAATATAACAGCTAGAAGAACAGAGCCAGTGACAATGTGAAATGCGTGACCCAAAATGTTGATGAGATTCTGAAATACATTCTGACAAAAGATCTAACGAAAACAAGGGACTTGATCAGATCCACTTTAATTTTAGTAGGTGAACTGCTTGAAAAGAAAGAGAGGAAAGCAGATGGACAGAAGGAGCCATGGTGGAAGCAGAAAATTGACAGTGATATTAAAAGATCTGAGTCGCATAGAAGAAAGGTCCAAAGGGCAATGGAAAAATGCTAAAAAAAGGTGCAAGGCCATATGTTGATGCAAAATACCAAATAGAATAGAAAGGGTTCAGAACTGTTATTGAAACCATAAAACAACGTGTGCAAGCAAAAACATTAAAGGTGCAGTGCTACACTGGGGACAACATCTGGGGACAAGAAGTTTCTCATAACCACGGTGCTGAGTGGATTCATTCCATGAGATCCGAACTCCATCACCCGGAGGTTCCATGACAATGGACGATGTAATTGTAAAGGTATCAAAGCTGCCAAACTGGAAAGTGGCATTACCAGATGGAATTCAAGGCTACTGGCTCAAGTGGCTTAGGTCAACACACAAGCAAATTGTGTTGCAATTGAACAATTGCCTTCAGAGCAGTGCAGTTCTGGAGTGGATTGTAGAGGGAAAGACAGCATTGTTCATGAAAGATCGGTCATAGGGCAATGAGGTTAGCAATTAGTGACCCATTGCTTGTCATAACCTCAACATAGAAAGTCATCATCATCATCATCATTTAACGTCCGCCTTTCATGCTAGCATGGGTTGGACGATTTGACTGAGGACTGGCGAACCAGATGGCTACACCAGGCTCCAATCTGATTTGGCAGAGTTTCTACAGCTGGATGCCTTTCCTAATGCCAACCACTCCAAGAGTGTAGTGGGTGCTTTTACGTGCCACCGGCACAAAGGCCAGTCAGGTGGTACTGGCAATGGCCACGCTCAAACTGGTGTATTTTACGTGCCACCTGCATAGGAGCCAGTCCAGCGGCACTGAAACGGCCTCGCTTGAATGTTTTTTCACGTGCCAGTAAGGCGACGCTGGTAACGATCACGCTCAAATGGTGTTATTTATGTGCCACTGGCACGGAAGCCAGACAGCTACTCTGGCAATGATCATACTCGGGCGGTGCTCTTAGTGCTCCACTGGTACAGGTGCCATCACGATTTCGATTTCACTTGCCTCAACAGGTCTTCGCAAGCGGAGTTTAGTGTCCAATGAAGGAAAGGTACGCCTAAGTGGGCTGGCTACACCCCTGGCAGAGGCCTCTGATTATGGTCTCATTTGGCTTGCCGGGTCTTCTGAAGCACAGCATATTTCCAAAGGTCTCGGTCACAAGTCATTGCCTCAGTGAGGCCTAATGTTCGGAGGTCGTGCTTCACCACCTCATCCCAGGTCTTCCTGGGTCTACCTCTTCCACAGGTTCCCTCAACCGCTAGGCTGTGGCACTTTTTCACACAGCTATCCTCATCCATTCTCACCACATGACCATACCAGCGCAACCGTCTCTCTTGCACACCACAACTGATGCTTCTTAGGTCCAACTTTTCTCTCAAGGTACTTACACTCTGTCGAGTATGCACATTACACATACATTGGAGCATACTGGCTTCATTCCTTGTGAGCTTAAGCATGTCCTCAGCAGTCACGGCCCATGTTTCACTGCCATGTAGCATGGCTGTTCGTACCCATGCGTCATACAGTCTGCCTTTTACTCTGAGCGAGAAGCCCTTTGCCATCAGCAAAGGTAAGAGCTCTCTGAAATTTGCCCAGGCTATTCTTATTCTAGCAGCTACACTTTCAGCGCACCCTCCCCCACTACTAACTTGGTCACCTAGATAACAGAAGCTATCACCTACTTGTAGGTTTTCTCCCTGGAATGTGGCAGAAGTTGTTTTCTGCATATTTTCAGTGTTTATTGCTCCTGAACATCTGCCACATACAAGAACTAAGTTCCTAGTTAGCCTTCCTTTGATATTGCTGCACATCTCATGTGTCCATAGCTTACACTGGGTACATCTTATAGAGTTTCTTCCTACGCCGTTTCTTAAGATCGAGCAGGGCCATCTACCTGAAGGTGTTTGTGTTTTGTCTACCTTCCTACTTATTAGGACTTTGGTTTTAGCTCGGTTGACTCTAAGGCCCTTCGATTCTAGTCCTTGCTTCCACACCTGAAACTTCTCTAGTTCTGATAGTGACTCAGCAATTAGCGCAAGGTCATCAGCATAGAGGAGCTCCCAGGTGCATCCTGTTTTTAATTCCTCTGTTATTGCCTGGAGGACTATCATAAATATGAGGGGGCTGAGCACTGAACCTTGGTGGAGCTCTTTCCAGAATTCTTCACTGTACTCGTTGCCAACCCTCACCTTACTGACAGCATCTCTGTACATGGCTCGC
>NC_068989.1:30680145-30681878 GCF_001194135.2 Octopus bimaculoides | reverse complement strand
TCACTGTACTCGTTGCCAACCCTCACCTTACTGACAGCATCTCTGTACATGGCTCGCACAGCTCTCACTAACCATTCATCTATCCCTAGTTTCCTCATTGACCACCAGATAAGTGATCGGGGGACTCCGTCAAAGGCTTTCTCTATATCAACGAAAGCCAGGTACAGAGGTTTATCCTTGGTTAGGTATTTCTCCTGCAGCTGTCTTACCAGCAATATAGCATCAGTGGTGCTTTTCCCTGGTACAAACTCAAACTGCATCTCATCTAAACTGACTCTCTCCCTAATTAGTCGAGCTATAACTCTCTCCGTGACTTTCATTACCTGATCCAACAGCTTGATACCTCTGTTATTATTTCTATCTAAAGCGTCACCTTTACCTTTGTAGCAGTTGACTATGGTGCTGCTACACCAGTAATTGGTTATGACTCCTTCGTGTATCACCTGGTTAACTATATGGGTGACTAGGCTATAACCGACACTGCCAGATATTTTGAGCGTCTCTGCAGTGATTTCTGTTGGGCCAGGGGCTTTCCCCATCTTCATACTCTTAATTGCTTTATCTACCATGGTACTGTCAACTCGGATAGCTGGTCCCTCTGTTGGATCGACATTCGGCAGACTCTCCTTCTCCCATTCATTCTCTTTACTGAGCAACCTTTTATAGTGGCATTTCCAAACCTCTCTCTTTGCAGCCTCGTTTAGTGCAAGTGTACCATCATCCATGCGAACAGATTTCTCTCCTATGACATCACGATTCTCTCTCACACACTGTCTCACAACACAAAATACCTTAAGTCTTTGGTCCTCACGGCGCAGAACATTGGCAAATTTTTTCTTATCTGCTTCCCCTCTGGCTAAATAAACCTGTCGCCTAGCTTCCCTTCTGGCAGTCTGATACAATTCCCTGCTACCACCATTCTTCTAGTCCTTCCAAGCCTGTTTCTTTTCTTTAATAGCCCTGTCAACAACATTGTTCCACCACCATGTTATTGTGGGTCGAGTGGGGACTTTGCACCATCCACAGATCTGGTCAGTGGCCCTCAGCAGGTTGTCCCGTAGGAACCCCCAGTTTTCTTCTACATCATGTGAAGCTATATCCCCTTCTATTTAGTCAAAGGCTTCGAGTAATAAGTCTCTAAATCTCTGTTCATTCACAGGATCTTTAAGCTTCCAGACCCTTCTCCTTTATGCTGGTCATCTTCTGGGCAACCACTTAGCCCTGATCCTGAAGTCACTAACTACTAGTCTATGTTGTGGGGTACATTCTTCGCCTGGGAAGGTTTTGGCACTTATAAGCAGCCATCTTTCCCTTTTCCTGGCGAGGATGTAGTCAAATTGGCTAGTGTGTCTGCCAGAATGGTAGGTGACTAAGTGACTGGCAGGTTTCCTGAAGTTATTATTGCAAACCATAAGGTCATTTGCATCACAGAACTCCAGCAGTCAGGTTCCCTCCTCATTACGGGAACCAAAACCATAGCCTCCATGTACGCCATGGAAGCCCCCTGTATGTTGTCCAACATGTCCATTGAAGTCACCAGCCACAAAGAGAAGGTCCCTGTCATTCGTCAACGAGGTAGTCTGCAAGAGGGTGTCATAAAATCAGTCTTTCTGTCCATCGAGTAGCCCGGGCTGAGGTGCATAGGCCGAGATAATGGTTGCTAACCCATGGTGAAGGACTGATCTAATCTTAAGTATTCTATTGCATACTCTGACTACCCCGATTACCTTATC
>NC_068989.1:30676180-30679640 GCF_001194135.2 Octopus bimaculoides | reverse complement strand
GGGCGGGTGCACCATGGGCATAATGATGCAAAGGTATTAAGATCAAGTGGGGGAATCGGGGTGTGTGCATTAGTTTATAGTCCTGGCGAAGCGAGAGGTAATCGAAAGAGAGAGAGGGAGAGAGAGTGAGTGAGATCGAGAGAGACAGAGTAAGGCAGAGAGGGTTAGGGTTAGTGGCCAGAACATGAGGGAGAGAAAGAGAGAGATATTTTTGGGGGATTTGTGTAGCATAGTTTAACAAGACAGCGAATGTTGATGATAGTAATATAAAATTGAAAAATCTAAGAGTTTTCAGTCAGCTAATCTAAGACAGAATTTATGGAAATAAGTGACTGTGTGATAAACTTGAATAACTGAATGAATTTGGTGACATGGTAATGAAATAGACATGATAGTGAAAGCACTAAGTAAGGTGTTATGAATCAGTGCATAAATAGAAGGTATGAGCGAGGTTGAAAAGACAGAAAACTTATCTGATCATAATTCTGGGTTCATATATATTCGGCAGAGGTTCTAAGAGCTAGTGCCGGAATCGGGGTGCGTGCGTTAGTTTATAGTCCTGGTGAAGCGAGAGGTAATCGAAAGAGAGAGAGGGAGAGAGAGTGAATGAGATCGAGAGAGACAGAGTAAGGCAGAGAGGGTTAGGGTTAGCGGCCAGAACACGAGGGAGGGAGAGAGAGAGAGAGAGAGAGAGAGAGAGAGAGAGAGAGAGAGAGAGAGAGAGAGAGAGAGAGATTCTTTTGGGATTTGTGTAGCATAGTTTAACGAGACAGCAAATGTTGATGATACTAATATAGAATTGAAAAATCTAAGAGTTTTCGGTCAGCTAATCTAAGATAGAATTATCTAAAAAGCATCACGCATAGATTAGTTGAAAATATATCAAAAAGAATATCTTATCTCTCATCTAATGAGGACATTTTTAGATAGAATGTTGACTGAATAGAAATGGCAAGGATCTAATAAGATTTAAAGATAAGGGAATAGAAGAAAAGCCTAAAACAAAATTCAGCATGATAACTGAATGCTTAAACGAAAACCTAAATAGGATAGAAAAATATAATATGGAAGAAACCAAGAACCTAAATGATGGTATCCATAACAACTATGTAAAACATTACACCACATGCATAAATGTAATTAACCTACAAAAGATCACTCTAAAAGGAATTACTATGAAGATGATATAGCATGGTTCATAATTCTGTTTGTGAAACAAATAAAAACCAACATAATGAAACTATTCTATAGAGCTGTCTCTAAACATTTTTCAGAGGAAAACAAATATCACAAAGTTATTAACATATGCAAATTAAGGGACGGTTTCTGCGTTTTGAGAAACATTGCACAAATTATATCAGCACTAGATAATAAAAAATTAAATGACCAAAATGACAATAAAAACAATGATAATACGAAATTACACAACCAACAAAAGAAGTGAAGTAACCCTTAGTAACCGCCCCCCTCTTAGAACGAAGAACATAAAACTACAACCTATGATGAATAGAAAGAATAAAAGCAATGATAACAATCTAAACAATGTGAATACGGATAATGGTAGCAACGAGCATGGAAGAAGTAACAATTTGAACATTAAGACAAATAAGGAACCAAGCAAGGGGATAGACCACTAGTTAAGATCCAAAATGCAGGAAATATACATAGCAAAAATAACCTCTATAATGAGGAAAATAGGCACAGTGTCATTAATAAGGAAACAACAAAAGGAATTGAAAATAAAAATTGTGATTGCAAAGTGAAAGACTGGTGCCCATTAAGCAATGTTTGAAAAGTAAAAGGTCTAATATATTTGTGTGAGACAGTATCTGAGGGACAAAATTACTACTATATAGGCACTACAGAAAACTACACAAACCATGAAAATACCTTTAGGAACAAGAGGAAAATAGCTAGCACAAGCCTAAGTAAATTAATTTGGAAGTTTAAAAAAGAAATAAGGACGATACGCGGAAGTGGGAAATAATTAGGAAAGCAAAGTCCTATGACATTGGGGACAAGAGGTATGACTTATGTGTGGAGGAAATCTTCCAAATCATCACATCCAAGCATGGGTTGATCAACAATAAAAGAGAAAGAGGATTTTCTTGTCTGCACAGAATTAAATACATGTTTAATAAGTATGATTAAAATAAAATAGAAATAATAGTAAATAGACACTATTCAAGTATACGCCTAATAATAATAATAATAACCCTTTCTATTATAAGCACAAGGCCTGAAATTTGGTGGGAGGGAGATAGTCGATTACATCGACCCCAGTGCTCAACTGGTACTTAATTTATCAACCCCAAAATTATGAAAGGCAAAGTTAACCTTGGTGGAATTTGAACTCAGAATGTAGCGACAGGTGAAATAGCTTTTTGTCGAGCATGCTAACGGTTCTGCCAGCCTTGGATAATAATAATAATAACAACAACAACAACAACAACAACAACAACAACAACAACAACAACAACAACAACAATAATAATAATAATAACAATAATTCTAGAGGAAAGATGTGAATAAACTAATAGCTAATGAATGATTATAAAATAATATTCCCAGTGTAACCCTTACAATAGATGACATACCTGAATAAAAATATTTATAATTGCATTAAGTAATTACAGGGTAGAGAGACCAAATTCTTAACATAAATATATATACATATGTGTGTATGGGTGTGTAGGAGGAATTTCGACCATGTTTCGTGGTCTGCTACCACAACAGCTCCTTTATAGGATCCAGTTAGCTCAAGACATCATCAGGAGGAACCACATCCAGTTTCGGCCCCTACTCCTCTACCGTTTTGACGTGGCGCCCCCCCCCTTTCGGAGGTGTCTTCAGCTCTGGTGTTGGATGCATGTCTTCTTTCTTCTATTCCCTGGCCTCTTCGATGCAGCATCAACGAGTGTCAGCGTCCGACTGCCTGTCTTGTCAAATTCCCCTTTTTATACCTGCGGCTAGGCTCCAGCAAGCAGCCCCAGCAAGTTGTCACGTGACACTGTCTAAACTTTAACTGATAATGGAGGGCGCGTAATCTTAGCCCACGCATGCTCTAACCGAGACCCGTCACCTGTCAATCAGCGAAACCACTTCAGTGTCAGCCTGTCTCACCTAATGATGTTATTTTCCTGCCGGCATGTTATGACTTTCAAGTCATATTTGGTCTTCCCGCTTCAGCCATATATAGAAGCTGGCTTTTTCGACCGCCTCCTGTATCCTCCTTATCAGTTTTCTCAGTTCTGAGCTTGAAACCGCAAATCTTCTTTTGAATAGCATTGTCATTTTTCTTTCAATGAAGCCTCTAGCCCCCACTGCCAGATGGTAATACTCAACAGTCCATCCCTGTTCTCTGCACTCTTCGATTAGTTTTTCGTTTCTCTGCATTGTCGATGTTCTCTTCCCATCGTACTGTCAGTTCTAGCAAAATTCCTATTCTCCGTTCTGTGTC
>NC_068989.1:30670951-30675468 GCF_001194135.2 Octopus bimaculoides | reverse complement strand
ACCTTTGGAGGGTTTTCTCGGATGCTCTGATCTTTTGAATACCTTAGCATCATTACTGTCCTCGCCTTTCCTGCTTTATATTCTTCGGTGATTGATGTTATTGGTAGTTGCAGCACGGGTTTTCCATATAGTGCAGTTGTATTCAGTGGTTTCGGCAGACCAAGCCATTTTCTGATAAACATACTGCATCTTTGTTCCATCCTTTCTACTCTACTCGAGGCTATTTCGTACATTTGCAATGGCCACATTATCCTTGGGTACAATCCAAATTGCAGTATCCAACATTTGAATTTTCCCGGCAGTGTTGTTCCGTCAATTGCCTTTACATGAATGTAAAGTTAATATGTGAGGGTACGTTTGTATAAATTTAATTTATAATGTTTTTAAATGTTAAATAAAATAAAAAATAAATTATGTATAAGTAAATGCTCTATGAGAAAATTAAATAAATTAAATGTACATAGGAACAAATCTTCTAGTGAAATGTACACTCACCAATAGAAAGAAAAGCACTAAAATCTAGCCCTGTACACGTGATGCATTGAAAATCATACCCCAATTGAAATACAGACAATTAGTAAGAAAACATATATTAACCTTAAACACTAACTGTTGCGGTGAGAGTCATTGATGCCCCTGTGGGATTGGAAGAATGGACTAGTTGAACTCTTATAAAGAGTAGTGTGTTGGTTGAGATGAGAGAAGTGGTAGGAGTCATTGAGAGTTCATGGAAGTCGTTGAGATCGTTGAGAGTTTGTATTTATTAGAGTACCGTATTTAGTGGAATAATTTGAAGTACGTTGTGTGAAGATAGTTGTGTCTATGCCCGCATTGTGAAATTTGTATATCCAACGTATAGAAGGATATAAAAGTGGTGACGAGTTTATTCGAAACGTACGCCGGACATTAACATTTTCCTTTGATACAAAATCAAAGAAAAATTAGATAACAGGGAAGACTCTATGGTACAACTGCAGCAGCAGCAACAACAGTTACAGCAGCAATTACAACAACAACAACAACAACAACAATACCAATAGTTGCTGGAATTAATGTTGAAGTCCAAAAATACTTCAGGTTCGTTCTTGTCAGACGGCGTAGCAAACACAATTGCAGAATTTAGTTATAATCCAGAAGGTATTACTTTTACTGCATATTTCTGAAGATATGAAGAAATCTTCAAAGCGGAATGTAAAAATTGGATGAACAATAAAAAGGTATGACTACTTTTAAGAAAATTATCTCTAGCCAAACACAAAAAAATACTGTAACTACATTCTGACAAAAAATATGAAATCAATACAGGGTTATGCAAAAAAAAGAGCAGATTTTTAAATTGTTATCGAAAATTTTCAGTGAGAGAACTTCCCTGTCCAATACTTGCTGAGAGTATTTGAATTTAGTAATAAAAGATGTTAAAGATTCCGTCACCTATGCCGGAGTCATCAATCGAGAATGCGAAAAATTCAAATCAAAAGAATTAACTCAGGACATGTTCAAATGTCTAATTTTTATTCAAGGGTTAATTGCAAGCAAAGATGCAAAGATATGTGTCTGGGTATTGACAAAGTTAGAACAGGTCCAGATTTTGACCCTGCAGGGAGTGGCAGAGGAATGTCAGAGAAAGTTTGTGTGCATAAAAATTAATAATGTGAATGTGAAATTACAGCTAGATACAGGCAGAGATATTACAATTATTAACACTGACACGTGAAAAAAAAAATAGGAAAGCCTACATTAATGAAAACTTTAAAAATTGCGAAAGGTGTCTCAGGAAAAAAATTACATTTTTTGGACGAAATGATAACTGAGGTTACATTTTAGAGTAAAACCTTGAAAGCAAAAGCTTTTATGTTAAATAATGCAAGAAACTTGTTCGGTACTGACTGGATGAAATTGCTTAATTTATGGGACCTTCCCATAAAGGTATAAATGATTTCTCCTCCAGTAAAAACAAGTCGTTAGATGAATTGAAAGAAAAAATAAAAAATATTTTTCCTGAAGTCCTGTCCGATAAATTAGGTCTATGTACCAAGCAAAGACGTGTTTTCAAATAAAGAAAAATGCCATACCAGTATTTAAACCAAAACAAATAGTACCCTTCATAGCGATGAAGCAAGTCAATGAAGAACTAGAGAGACTAAGAAAAATGGAGTTATCCAAAAAGTGAAATATTTTAAATGGGCAGCATATATCAAGAAAAACAATAATAAAATCAGAGAGCGCGCCTATTTTTCTACTGATTTAAACAAATGTCTTAAAACGTGCCACAATCCGCTACCTACGCCGGAGGATATTTTTGTGAAATTAAATGGTAGAAAGATATTTTCTAAATTGGATATCTCTGACATTTACCTATAAATTAGAGTAGATGATGAATGCTCGAAGTACCTAACAGCTAACTCACATATAAAGGACTGTATAAGTACAACTTGTTACCATTTGGTCTAAGAGTGGCACCAGCGATTTTTCAAAAGATGCAATGTTAGCAGACTGTGAATTCGCAGTTCCATATCTGGATGATATACTCATTAAAAGCAAATCCAGGGATCAACACATCGAGCATATAAAATATGTATTTGAAAAAAATTAAGGATTAGTGAAGAAAAATGTGAAATTTTCTCACCAGAAATAAGATATTTAGTTGATAGACATGGAAGACAACCTGACCTGTCATGGGCAGATGCAATTAAAAATATGCCTTCTCCGACTAATATAGTGATCTTACAAGTATTTTTAGGATTGGAAAATCATTACCAAAATTATATCCTAAATATGCATAAGGTTAGGGCTCCACTGAATAATTTGCTGAAAAAAGATTTGAAACAGAATTAGTCAGAAAATTGCCAAAAAGCATTAGACAAAATTAAAGAATATTGATATCTGATTTGTCGATAGCTCACTTCGATCCTGCAGCAGAGATTGTTGTAGCTTAAGATGCTTCTGAGTACGATATAAGAGCATTAATGCTACATAAATATAAAGATGGTAACATGATGGCGGTGGTTCATTCCTCATGTTCTCTGATATCAGCAGACAAAAATTATAGTCAAATTGAAAAAGCTCTAGCAATCATTTTTGCCATGAAAAAAATTTCACAGATTTTTGCACGGTAGAAGTTTTCAGCTACAGACTTAATCGCCAACCATTATTATTGATATTTGGGTAAAAAAAAATGGAATTCCTACCTATACTGTTAATAGGTTATGACACTGGGCTATGGTATTATTAAACTATGATTTCAAGATGGAGTATATACCATCCAAGAAATTGGGCCATGCTAATTGTTTATCAAGATTGATTTTGAAAAATGCAGAACCATTCAAAGATACTGTGATTGCCACTTTGCGAGCAGCTAACAAAAGTTAAAATATTTTGTGTAACATCATTCATGAACTGTCAGTTACGTTACCAGACATAAGGTCAAAATTGGAGAACGATAAATTCATTATGAAAATGAAAGAAATACTAAAGGCTAAAGAAAATAAAAATATGCACAACACAAATGGAAACCATTTCTCACTGCATAACAATGTGTTGATGTATGCACAAAGGCTACAAGTGCCAGCTGCACTACAAAAGCATTTATTAAAAGGAATTTCATATTGGTCACCCAAGGATTTTGAGAATGAAATCACTAATGGACTGTGACATGACATTGAAGAGTCAATGAAACCCTGCAGAGGTTGTGCCCTTGCAGCCAAGTCACCACTGGTAAAATTCCAACCATGGCTTAAAACTGACAGTCCATGGACCAGGCTTCATATAGATTTTGTTGATCAGTAAATGGTGCATATTACCTGATTGTAGTAGATAGTTATACAAAGTAGCTGGAAATATGTAGATGTAGGAAACCAACCTCTACAGTAACAATAGAATTTCTTCATGAACTCTTTGCAAGATATGGTGTCACAGACACCATAGTATCAGATAATGGTACACACACAGAGAGTAAAAGACGCATGCGACAATTAAGCTTAAAGGTGAATATGCTAACACACACTCACACAAAAAAAAATTCATGCTATCTTTGTCTATAAGAAACATTCAATCTATTAGGATCATCATCATCATCATCGTTTAACGTCCGCTTTCCATGCTAGCATGGGTTGGACGATTTGACTGAGGACTGGTGAAAACCAGATGGCTACACCAGGCTCCAATCTGATTTGGCAGAGTTTCTACAGCTGGATGCCCTTCCTAATGCCAACCACTCAGAGAGTGTAGTGGGTGCTTTTACGTGCCACCGGCACGAAGGCCAGACAGGGGGTACTGGCAACGGCCACACTCGAAATGGTGTATTTTACGTGCCACCTGCACAGGAGCCAGTCCAGCGAGACTGGTAACGAACTCGCTCGAATGTCTTTTCACGTGCCACTGGCACAAGTGCCAGGAAGGCGACGTTAGTAACGTAAAGATAAATATGTTGATTTTGGCCCTGAAGAGATTTCTGCTTTCGGAACACATAATGCAATTATTAATTGTATAATAAATGAAGGTGGATATTGAAACGACTG
>NC_068989.1:30665581-30670643 GCF_001194135.2 Octopus bimaculoides | reverse complement strand
AAATTATACCTTCCATAGGAATAGGTGATGTTGATAAGAATGTAATCTTCTCTTCAGGGAAATGCATGGGAACCAACTTAAACGTAAGACATTTTAACCGAACTGTAGTTGGAGAAGGATGTTACGTAATTTATTTGGAAAAGCCGTTGGAGGTTGGGACTCTACTATACAGTATGTTGGAAAGAAGGGAAGAAAAAGAAGGAAAGAGATAACGAAAGAAAGAAAATTTAGAGTATAAAGTTAGGAGATACTAAGATGATTTAAATCCGATAAAAAATTGGAGAGAAATGTTATGTAAATAATGGGACCGTAAAGGGGAGTTAATCTTGTATTTCTACAAATAGTGTTAACATAAATGTGTATAATCATATATACACATGTATACGCACATAAATACACACATACACTCATATACATGCATATATACATACATACACATACACACACACACACACACATATATATATATACATAAACATATACATACATCACATATTTACATGCACATACATAAACATACATACATCCAACCATATACATATACATGTACATATATATATATATATATATATATATATATATTTTAAACAAATATATACAAACACCTACATATATATAATTTCATACATATACATGAATGTGCACACACACACACACATATATATATATGTGCATGTATCCATGTACATACATAGAGACACACATATATATGTGTGTCTCTATGTATGTACATGGATACATACACGCATTAGTATACACTCCTTAGTACGTATATACACACGGTAGTTGTGTGGTAATTGATATTAAAGCAGAGGGATATGTATAGGAAAGTGATTCTTATATTAGTTAATAAGATATTAAATGATTGATAATTAATTAATAAATAATGAAGTTAATGGATGGTCTATTAATCTACAGAAATGGATTATGTTATTAAGTTAGATGTAAAAAAAGTTGGGCTGAAGTAGGGGTTGAATGAGTAAAAATTACTTGTGAAGACAAAGTTAATATTATTATCAAAGTTTACTTCGGTGATACCGTTCCATATCTGTTAATGCAAGGGTTTTCCGAGAGATGAAATAGAATGTTATGTTGATCAGTAATTAATACGTCATAGAATAGAATATTTAAATGTTTGGGATTCATCTTGCGATGAAAGTAAACAATTGAACTAGGATTGTTTTCAGAATTTTAGATGTTTCTACGAACGTTTAAGATGATAAATTAAATTCGTAGATTTAGAATAGTGTTACTAATATAACTATGAACATGATAAATAACTCTTACTATTGCTGAATAAATTGAAAGTAGTAAATGAATGATATGGAAGTACAATGAAGTATGAAATCAAGTGAATAAGGTTAATTGGGCACAGCATATTAGACATTGTAGGAGGTAATGTTTATGATGAATTAAACTGAAAATAATGCTATAGTGTATGTTTATAGATGTTGTTGGTGTTCTAATTTAGGTTTACAAATAAAGAGTGTTTAGATAACATGTATCAAGCGAAATCAGTCTATGATATCTTTTTACATATAAAGGTATAATTGCCATGTGTCTCATGAATTATTTGAGGAACTAATATGTCACAAGTTAATTTGTTAGCGTTATATAAATAAGTATTTATCATTTAAATGCTGTGAACACGTGTTGCTGCCAATGTTTACATCTGTAAGAGTTTTCGATGAACGTGTTCACCAATTTATTCTTTGAAAATAAAATAAAAAATAGTTCGGTATTACATAAAGGACAAACTCTTCTACCTTTGTCATATGGTCTAGAAATGGAAAGTATTAGCCAGTCTAATTTAAATTTTATGTTATTGTCTTTGAGTTCCCAAACTAATTTACTAAGGCTCATGGTATTTCGTTTGTTTCTATCTCTAAAGGATGTATAATGATTGGAAATTCTGGAGGATATTGGCGAAGAAGATGATCCAATATAAAAGGACACATTTGTAGGAGTGCTGACCTGGCATTGATATATAGTGTTTTTGAGTTTGGCATTATCACTTAAAAAACTAATTCTTTTGCTATTAACTTCCGAAATAATGATTTTGTTGTTGTAATTATTATTATTATATATCATATTATAATTATTGTTCCTTGGTTTATTATTAGTATTATTATTGTTATTATGGTAAAGGTTTGTAATGCCTGACTTAATGTTATTGCTGTCGGTACTCTCTTGTGAATTTAATAGTCACATATTTTCAAATAAATTACGTAACATCCTTCTCCAACTACAGTTCTCATATTATGTTTAAGCTGGTTCCCATGCATTTCCCTGAAGAGATTACATTCTTATCAACATCATCTATTCCTATGGAAGGTATAATTTGTAATCTTCGAAACATATGTTGGAAATAAAAGTATGCAGTTAACATATGTGTTTTATTCCATTTACTAAATTTATATATACTCAAGTACCCAAAATAACAAGGAGTTTCTACCTCATAAACAGGAGTTACACCACAGTCATTTTGTGATCTTTCCTTTGTTGACCTCTTTGCTTTCAGAACCCAAAATAAACTAAGCTTATCTTAGTGATAACTCTTCTTATATTTGTTGTTAACTTCAATATTTAGGAGCAGCAAATTTCAATGAGAAGGAGAGACCAAGAAGTGTAGAGCTCATGTAATTTGTAGTTTATGCATGAATGTATGTATGCATCATCATCATCATCATCTTTACATTTGCCTTCCTTGCTGCTATGGGTTGGATAGTTAGACAAAATTCAATAGGCTGAAGGATCATATCTCACTCCAGTGTCTATTTTTGACATTCGACATAGTCCATATCCTTCTCTGCCAAATATGTTAAACATTTCAGTGATACTTCCTGATGGATGAGGGGCTTTCCTGACCTTCATATCCTTAATTGCTTTATTTATCATACTGTTGGCTAATAGAATGGCTGGTCTCTATGCTGGATCCTTGCTGGGAAGACCTTCTTTTTCTCTTTTATTCACTATATTTAAGAGTTATTCATTGTAGCACTCCCTTGCTTCTTTCTTTTTCAGAAATTCTGAGTGCAAACATGCTTTATTCATTTGTACACACTTCTTACTCACAGTCTCAGGATTCTCTTCTTGATATATTAATTACTTTGCAATCTGGAACACATCATGTCTCTGACTCTTACATCATAGAGTATAGGCTAACCTCTCATATTCTGCTTTTCTCCTTACTAAGTAAGCTTGTCACCTACCTTCTGTCTTAGCCATCAGGTATAATTCCCTTCTGCCCCATTCTTGCAATCATTCCAAGCTTGTCTTTTTGCTGTTATGGCTCTGTCTATCTCACTGTTCCACCACTATATCACCTTCAGTCTGGTTGGAACTTTGCACCAGCCACAGACCTGGTCGGTAGCCTTCAGTAGGTTGTCTTATATGAACTTCCATTTGTCTTCTATGCTGTAAGTTTCCATCTCCTCCTCTTTGTCATCATCAAATGCTTCCACTAGTGTTACTCTAAATTTCTGACTGTTTGCTATATCTTTATGCTTTCATATCTTCCTTTTTCAAATTTATTTCTGCACCAGATAAGGACATTGTATTCACAACCATTTATCTGTCCCATTTCCTCTAGAGAATTAAGTCTGTTTGGCATGTATGACCACTAGATTGTTTAGTGATCAGGCGACTGATTGGTTCCCTGAAGTTAGTGTTGCAGATTAACAAGTAATTAGCAACAATTTCTTGAGCCAAAGCCCAAACCTCCATATACACCATTGAATTCAGTAGAGTATTGTCCAACATGTCTGTTGAAGTCACAAGTCATGATGGTAAGCTCCATATCATTCAACATGGAAGTAATCTGCATTGGGCATACTTCAGTAAGCTCATGACAATGAGACAATGAGTTGTACACAATGCTTTGAGTGGCACAGGTGCTTCAAAAGCAGAAGAATGTCCCTGAAAGATGATGAGTGACCTGGAAGACCTCCCACGAATATCACCCCCAGAAATGTGGTGAAAATTCATTAGATTATGCATGAGGATCGTTGGAGGACAATCAATGATGTTTTGAAGTGTTTGAGGGAGGACATTCAGCAAAAGCAACTAGATTTTTAAAGTGCAAAGAATTGGATTCTTCAGAACAACAATGCACCCTGTCACCGAGCTCTCTTCACTCATGAGTTTCTTGTCAAAAACAACATGGTATCGCTTCTGCATCTACCCTATTCACCAAATTTAGCACCTGTGGACTTCTATCTCTTCCCCAAGAGGAAAATGCAGCCCAAAAGCTGCCGTTTTAACAAGAGCAAATCACAGGTCCTCAACTCACTTAGGGAAAATGACTTCCAGGATAGATTCCAAAAGTGGCAGGTATACTGTGATCAGTATATTGCTGCACAAGGTGGCTATTTCAAAGAAGATGATGTTAAAACTTAGGTAAATAAGTTATTTTTTATTAAACGTAACTAGTCCAGAAACTTTTTGATACCACTTCAAATGCCAAAGATAAAAAGGAGTTTATGTGTGGTTTGATCTAAGAAAGTTTGTGCTTGCTGAGGGTGTTTATGTACATTAGTATTATAATCAGGTGACTAAAAGCATGCCTTTACTTCTTTATACCTACAAATGTTCAATGTAAATAGGAAGCAAAAGGTTTTGGATATAGGAGGATACTTTTTGATGTTTTTTTCTGTCCACACACGCACACGCATCATCATCATCATCATCTTCATCATCTTTTTAGCAACCACTTTCCTATGCTTGCATGGGTGAGACAGAATTGATTGAGGCAGATTTTCTATGGCTGGATGACTTTCTTGTTGCCAACCCTTACCAGTTCCTAAGTAAAATAATATTTCCCCATAGTTAGACATGTTTTCATAGAATATCTGAAATGAATGACTTCCATTTACAAAAACCATAACAGAGATGGAGACACAAACATACACACACACTCATACTTTTATATATATATATATATGATTGATCGCTAGCCACTAAACCTTTTTTATTTTCTCTCTCTGCTTATTTCTGTGTTCCTTTCTGTTGAAGAGCATAGGCTCAAAATATAAAAGACTTTCTCACTTCCTGAGCATTAAAC
>NC_068989.1:30661715-30664064 GCF_001194135.2 Octopus bimaculoides | reverse complement strand
ATCCCATGGACCGCAGATTAAATTTGTATACGCAAATTAAATCTTGCCATGGAGGAATGTAGTGGCGGACAAAAAACAAGACAGGAAAACAAACAGAAAAGGCTTTACGGCCAGACGAGAAAAATTATGTGTGTATGAACGCTGTGAGGCACGAACTTGAAAGTAGGGACGAAGTGAGTTCGCGTGTTTGCTCGGCGATAGCCAAGGAAGAAAAGGATTATTGACCGGAAGCATGTGACCATGCCGGTGTAAGGGGAAGAGAGAGAGAGTGGTAGAGGGAGATTTATAGATATATAATTATATAGATATAATTATAATTAAGGTTAGTGAGAAGCAGCACCTACATGCTAGAGATAGACATCAAATGACTCTAAAAAACACTTCAAATTATACTTTATTAGTACAAGGCTGAAAGTGAGGAAATGAATAAAAGAGATTTAGTAAAAGTATTTTTCCAGTCAATTCTACGGTATTCCTAAGATACACAAAAGTGAGAAAATAAGTAATGCATGCAGGATAGCCACAGACATAATAATCAACGTCCCTACACCTAATGACCTTAAATCGAGACCTATAAAAGCAGGTACCGCATGTGAAACTCACAACCTCAGTAGCTTTTTAGATACCCTCTTGAAACCATCCCTCAAGCATATCAAAAGCTACATAAGGGATGACCTAGATATGCTTAATCACTTCTCTAAAACAATAAACAAAAACACCCTACTAATATCCTTCGAGGTAGTCAACCTCTATTCTAACATTCCCCACAACCTAAGAATAGAGGCAATTCAATTCTGGCTGGAGAGTTACACCAATGAGCTCCCACATCGCATTGAAAAAGAATTTGTAATAGAAGGACTAAAATTCATCTTGGAGAATAACTTCTTTGTCTTCAAAGACAACTTCTATCGACAAAATTGGGGACTGTGATGGGTATGAGAATGCTAACCTAGTCATGGGATATCTGGAAATCAGTCTTTATCGTAAGATACTAGAAAAATACATTCTCCCTCTACATAGAAAATAACTGGAAGAGGCATCTGGATGACTATTTCATTCTTTGGCATGAAAGTGTCGAGAGACTTGAAGAATTTCAAGCACTTACAAATGGACTTGACATAAACATTCAATTTACGATGGATTATAGCTATCACCAACTTCCATTCTTTGACATCTTCATTAAGAAATCCAACAACAAAATAGAAACAGATATATACTATAAGCCCATGGACTCCAAGCAATATCTACTGTTAAACTCATGCCACCCCAGACACACTAGAATGAATATCCCCTTCAACCTAGCAAAAAGATTTGTACTATAGTTTCTAATACAAGCACCAGGGACACATGACTACATGAACTAAAGGATACACTCATTACCAGGAACTACCCACCATCACTAATTGATATAGGCTTTCAATGTGCTCTGCAAACTCAACATCCACAAACTCAGACATCCCAAACTAAAGCAGGATTTACAACCAAAAGCCCTACCATACATTTCCACACACAACCCCTTAACAATGAAACCTTTGATGCCATTCTCCAGAACATTCCCCTACTAAAAAGGGACCACAGACTGAATTTAATCCTCCAAATGCACACCCTCATAAAGAGCAAAAGACAACCCAAATCTATGAAAAGACTCCTAACACAAGCCGAAGTACATTCAACAACACTGCAGCCGTCTGTGGTATATGCATCAACCTAATTGAGGGATTGGAGTTCTCTTTCAAACAGGGTCAACGTTTTACAGAGTAAAACAACTTCACATATTCTTCGGCAAACCTAATATATGTATTAACTTGCTCAGGGTGTCGAGAGCAATACATAGGCCAAACCAAAAACAGTCTACATCAAAGGATGACTCTAACTCTACATAGATTCCAGATCAAAATTCAGGAATATGGAAAATTAGCATTCAGCAAGCACATCAACATTTGCACAACTAATGAACAACCTAACTTCAGAATTTTTCCCCTTTATAAATTCAGGGACAATGCAACTTGTAGCCAGCACATTAGCAAAGAGTCATGTTTTATCACAAAATATAAACCCCCTTTTGAATGTGTCCACCACAAATGACACTACTACAAGGGCCTTAGAATAATACCCATGCAAATATTAAAAACGGTATATGCAGAACACTCACTACCCATGAATTTATTCAGAACAATTCCAATCACTACTATTACAATCACAACAGGTTACATTTAGTTCACTTGACCATTTAAGAAGATTCCACCAACATCTTACTACTGTCATACCACTCCCATATTCTTCTTCTTCTTCTTCTTCTTCTTCTTCTTCTTCTTCTTCTCCTTCTTCTCCTTCTCCTTCTTCTTCTTC
>NC_068989.1:30659892-30661705 GCF_001194135.2 Octopus bimaculoides | reverse complement strand
TCTTCTTCTTCTTCTTCTTCTTCTTATTTTTCTTCTTCTTCTTCTTCTTCTTCTTCTTCTTCACCACCTCCTTCCTACTGCTTAAACAATGAAAACCAAGAACTCATATCAAATATTCTTTTTGAGCTGCTACTACTACTACTACTACTACTACTACTACTACTACTACTACTACTACTACTACTACTACCAAGCTTTCATGAGAGTAATAAAGAGAGAGATAGAGAAAAAAAGGAAAATGTCCCTTGTATTTGAAAACTATGGAAATATGTTTAAAAATCATTTCATTTTATTTTTCCACAATTTAATTATTTTGCATGCTTTACTCTAAATTTAAAAAGTCGCAAAGACTGAAACTGGAACTAAAATGTTCTTCATGATAAAATTATTTTAGCATTTTCTACCTTGTCTTATTTTTCTTATACATATCAACTCATGTGTTCCTTTTTAACCTTCTACATACATACATATATATATGTGATGGACTTCTTTCATTTTCCATCTACAAAATTTACTCATAAGACTTTGGTATAGTTGAAGACACTTGCCCAAGGTGTCAGGCAGTGGGACTGAATTTAAATCCATGAGTTTGAGAAGCAGACTTCTCAACCAGTCTCATCTCTATCTGTTCTGTTACTGTTATACATGTACCAACTCAATCAGTACATTGACTATAGGCAATCCTCATTTAGTCAGCTGCACTTTAAGCTTGAGTTTATGCACAAATTTGATCTGTATAGTAATTGTATGTGCCTATTATCTTATGTCATATGTGTGAGATCATTATTATTCTACGTCTGTTTTTCATGCTGGCAATGGGTTGGATGGCTTGACAGGACCTGACAAGCTGCAGGGCTGTACCAAGATCCAGTGTCTTCTGCAGCTGGATGCCTTTCCTAATGCCAACCACCTTACTGAGTACTTTTTTCAGTCCATTGACACTTATGAAGTTATCAAATTGGAAAATAGAAAAGAACAGAAAAAAAGAAAAGCCACATGACTAAGTTGGAAGGGGTGGTATGAGGAGATGACTTTGTGCCAAGTGGTGAGAGGGTAAAGTATAATAGAGAGACAAAAACAGATGTCTTGCTATAGAGGAGATACAAGGTTACTACTCCAAGTTATAAGGGTGATTAGAAGTAACTGAGAAGATGAAGATATAGAAGAAAGATAGTAGTGATGGTATAGCAAACTCTCAAGGGAGGTGAGCATAAAAGAAGAAACAGTGAGTGGATCAGATGGAAAGGGAAAGGTAGGCTGTTTCATAAGAACAAATGTGAGGGGAGAATAACAAATAATTAGAGAGGTAGGTGGAGGTAGATGTATTGAATTATGTGCATGGCTGGCGGTATAGTTGGTAGAAAATATCATTATGGAAAGGTGGGTAAGGTATATGCGTGTGTGTGTTTGTCTACATGTGTATTTATACATACATACATATTTATACATACATACATATACATATATATATATATCTTATATCTTATATATATATATATATAAATGAGAATGTGTGTCTGTCTGTCTGTCTGTCTGTCTGTCTGTCTGTCTGTCTGTCGGTCTGTCTGTCTGTCTGTCTGTCTGTCTGTCTGTCTGTCTGTCTGTGTGAATCCCTAAAACTCGAGAACTACGCAACCAATTTCATTCAAATTTTACACATGCCTTACTTAGGGTTCCAGTTGTGTTTTAGTCAAAAACAATTATTAACTTCTTGCAGAGTTCGAGCACACGGCAACATAATATCTCCTCCACTATTTAAGTATTACGTGTCAAAAGTGAAACAAAAACACTCATGTCAAATACTTTCACTTTA
>NC_068989.1:30656823-30658931 GCF_001194135.2 Octopus bimaculoides | reverse complement strand
TATTTGTATATGCTCCACAAGGGAAAACAAGGAACATAGTTTACAATGAGGTGTTATAATCACAACAGCAAGAAAGTATGTACATGATCACCTTCTTTTATGAAACTTCATTGACTTTCATATATTTATATTGATATACATATATATACGTGTGTTTGGGTGCGTGTGTGTATATACATCTCTATATATGAAGATGATGTGTAGTCTAGACGGCGTTTTTAGATTTCATTATTCTCTTTAACCCGGGCAACGCCGGGTATTTCTGCTAGTATATATATATGCACATATATGTACAGTAAACTTCTTGAGGATAAAAACATGTTGCACCAAAAATATCTCAGTGCACCAGATAAAGATAAAAAGTACAGACTGCAGTCTCTCAGAGGGGTGAAAATCATCACACAAAATATACAACAAATAAAAAACCAATGGTTGTCTGACATTTCTGAAAAAATTCATAAAGCTTACAACAGTAAAAACTGGAAAACATATTACTTAATGAGACAAGTCTTCAGTCCTCAGTCTTCATCTGTAGTACTACTCAAGTCTAAGGACAGTTCCTTTCTTTCTAAGGATCATGAAAGTGTCATGAAATGCTAGACTGAGCACTTAATAGATATTTTTTTTATAATCCCACAGTTATTGCTGAAAATGTCGTCAGTAATCTATTTCAAAAGAATATTATCCTTGAGATGATAGACCAAACAACAAAGAATTAGATTTTTAAAAAACTGATTAAAGAAATTAATACTGGGAAGGAACTGGGTCTTGACATGAGGATGACTGGGTGTGACAGGTTTGCTTCTGGTCAGGTGCTCTTGTCCTCCAAGACTGGATTCATGCCAATTTAATTTCATTGTTCAAAGGAAAGGGATCCAAATCCATGTGTGGAAATTACAGAAAAATAAGCCTGCTCGAAGAGTTGGCAAGGTTTTCGTAAAAAACGTTTATTTAATCAGTTAAAAAAGTGGATGTACTCCTCTGTAATCCCAAAAAGTTAATGTGGTTTTAGATCAGGTCATGTTACAACAAACATGATTTTTCTGCTAGCCAACTACAGGAGAAATGCATCAAACATTGCATAGCTCTTTACCAGGTCTTTGCCAATTAATAACAACCTTCAACACTATTAATAGGACTGTTCATTTCCCTACAGTATGTACTGTTTTTGGACTTACCATCAATCTGAAGAAAACAGAGGTAATGTACTCTCAACCTCCAAGTCAGCTCTATGTTGAACCTAACATCTTTATCCAGGGTCAGCAGTACTCTTTCTAGAGTACTGCTGAGTATTCCTTAATTCTGAAATAATCTGACAATTGAGAAAGCTGGCTTTCTCAATCGTTTGGAAGGCTCAAAGCATTTGGAAGGCTTGAAAATCATGTGTGGTCTGACAGAGGCATCACTATCAAAACTAAGCTCAGTATCTATGAATTGTGTGTTTTAACTGCCCTTTTGCACTCTTCTGGGGATTGGCCCACATGTCATCATCATATTAAGGCTTTGGAAAAATTCCATCAAATTTATCTTAGGAGGATCTTAAACATCAAGTGGCAATCTCTTACACCAGACACTACTGTTCTTGAGCAAGCCAACTCATCCAGAATTGAAATGCTACTAATATGCAATGGGATGCATGGACTGGGCTCCTCAATAGGATGCAGAATGACAAGTTACCTAAGCAGATGTTTTATAGGGAGTTGCAACATGGTAAACATCCAAGACATAAACTCAAGAAACATTTTAAGGATACCATCAACAGCAACCTTAAGGCTCTTAATGTGAATGTTGAAAACCAGGAGCAATTGATGGAAGGTCGATCAGTTTGGAGAGAAGTGATCTACAATGGTTGTAAAGCATTTGAAACACAGAGAATTGAACAATCCAGCTTGAAACAAGAACTTTGTAAACAGGACTTAACTTAAATCCCAGACACCTTTCTGACTGAAAATGTTTGTAACATCTGCAGTAGGGTCTGTTTGTCCAAAACCAGACTTATTAGACATATGAGATCTCATGACAGCTTTTACCTATGGCCTTCTTCTGTAAAAAGGTGGCAATCACCATATATATATATATATATATATATATATATATATATATATATA
>NC_068989.1:30649164-30656301 GCF_001194135.2 Octopus bimaculoides | reverse complement strand
CCCTGTAAAAGAACTTGGAAGCTTGGGCCTCCAGCCAGTTCTTTTGCAATACTCTTAAAGCCAGTTCTAGAAGCAAAATGACCTTTGGTTTCAAGACAAAAGGTGTTTTTCCACCAGGATAGTGCTTGACCACATACAGTGAGGATGACATTCCAAAGGCTGGGAAACGATGCCCCACCCACCATATTCGCTGGACATTGCCCCATCAGATTATCATTTGTTCCACACTCTTCAAAATCATTTGGATGGAAAAAATATGAATTCTGTAGACGAGGTCAGAACAGTGCTGGAGGAGTACTTTTCATAACAGACAAGTGAATTTTGGAAGAAGGGTCTTGCAAGTCTACCAGATAGATGGAAGAGCATTGCAGAAAATGAAAAAGTGTATATTTTAAATTAAAAAAGAACTTTGTTTATCTTAAATTTGAAAAATAAAAGAAGTATGAAAAATCTGCATTATTTATGGGATAATCTTTTATATATATATATATATATATATATATGAACAGAGAGAGAGAGAGAGAGAGAGAGAGGAAAGCATAATAGAAATAATGATTTAAAAAATCAGTAATAATTGTTGATCAGTTCATTCTGGAAAGAAAATTTATTAATGATAATAACTTGTAATTTCTTGCAAATCCTATCATCTCTCCAATATTTGTATTGTACTAATCAGGGAGGGATAGAAAGTGCCACAAAAGGGATGAATTACCTAATCAAACTTTAGAAACTACATTAATAGCAAGTATTAGTTTGAAGTTATATCTGTTAGTTATAACTCTCTGTTAAAGTGGCATCATCATCATCATTATTGTAACCATGTTCATTCCTATCCAAACTATGACTCTCTTTAATCTCCAAACAAATCCCTTCTGCTACTACCCTATGCACCATCTGTACTACATTAACCATCATCCCAAACATTACCATTGTCACCACCACCACTAAGATCAGGCCAGGAAAATATTATTACTGGTCCCTTGTAAACCAGTACTACCTTTTCAAGATCAGGTGGTTAGCAACTAAATTGGCTCCCCCAATATTGTGGACACTCTGCAGGACTGAAAACATAATCTGTCAAAGGACAGACGATCTCATTGTGAGCCAGCAGCTATCCACATTAGAAGTGATTCATAAAAATATCCTGTATGTGTGCTGGCAGACCATGCAGCTGGTCCAAGACTGTTGCCATGAAAACTCCATTGAAAGGCATACTGTGCTCTTGAGTTAGAGTCAATGTCTATGAGTGATGTGACATAGACCAAGAAGGTAAAACCTGTATGTTCCTCACCATGCTGTCTGAAATAGAAATTAAACAGTTAGCCACAGCCTACAAATATGCAGACAACAAAGACAGTACACACATTGAGCAATGCCATTGCAGTTCTAGATATAGAACTGCTCATCCCATCTAGAGGATGGGATGAGCATAGCTTAAGTACCTTTTATCATAGGTCTGCTCAGTCAAGCTGTATGAATCTTGAAGTGGGACAGACAACTTGCCATGTTTAATAAAATTAAGATGGTTTTAAACTTTTTAAACTTGTCAAACACAATGGTGAAGAAGAAACTCTGTTTCTCATAAATATAAAGAAATGGGGTAAAAATATCAGTAATATTTTTTTCATGGTCAGTTTCAAAATTTCTGACTTAGAACTAAACTACTGTTTTACATAAAACAGTGAAGCTAATGCAGTAGCCTCTAATTGTCTCTTAACCTGCAAGAAATAGTAACCAAATGTCCCTCAAATCACATTCCACAGCTTTAAAAGATAGAAAGATAATTTAGCTAATGTAGTCTTAGATACCTCTGAAAAATACAGAACAGTCATGGCTGGAATGTCTTCGGTCACAGGTCTGCTCATTTAAGATTGATACAATAACAACAGTAAAGTAATGATTCAAATCAAGACAAATAAAGAGCTAATATTCTTAAAGATTATATATAATAGAGCTACTAACAAGAACTTAAATTCTGTGTCCTCCATTATGGACAGGAAATCCCAAACAAAATAATTTCCTGTCTGAATGCCTGAGATGAGGAATTATTATTTTATTTTGTATTTGGACTAAAATACTACACTTAACACTTAATCAATGCTTATATACACTATCCCACCATCCTGTAAAGAATTTAATTAGCAGGTTAGAGGTCAATTCACAGGTCAGTCAAACTATGTATACTTGGGTTGAAGTAAAAGTGTAGAATCTGAAGAAACTGATGTTCAGCATAGGCAAATAATTTAAATACAATAGTTCTGAGATGAGAGAAAACAGAATTTAATGTGACAAGCAAAAACCTTTGTTGGAGATATTTTTTAGGAATATTTTATAAGCATTGTTTCCTAACAACCCAGCTCTTAACCTTTTGTTGAATAAATTATAAAACAACTAACTTATATCAATGTCCTGGAGAGTTAGATACTGCTAATCTTCTAGTTTTTTGAATGTTCTTGATGACTGAGCTCCAAATTTTAGCTTTCCAAAGTATTCTTTTCTACTCTAGGCACAAGGCCCAAAATTTTGGGGGAGGGGGCCAGTCGATTAGATCAACTCCAGTACGCAACTGGTACTAAATTTATCGAGCCCAAAAGGATCAAAGGCAAAGTTGACCTTGGTGGAATTTGAACTCAGAACATAAAGACAAACAAAATACCGCTAAGCATTTCACCTGGTGTGCTAGTGTTTTTGCCAGCACACCACCTTGACTTTCCAAAATATTGAGTCTGTACTGTTACAGTTTGGCATTCAAAAATCTACAAATGTTTATTTAATCTCTTCACTGATTTGGTATGTACTGATTTGCTTTAGTCTGCTTTGATTTTTATAAATATTTGAGATATGGTGGAAGTTGCACTCCATCACTTCCAACACCAATCAAAGCTCTGCATCACCTCAATAAACTCCTTTTCTACTTTGCGCTACCTAATCACTATAAGCACAGCAACCAACAGCTAGTCTCTATCACCAAACACCATATCATCTCCTTCCTCCATTTTTTCCATGCTCAAATTCATAGGCCCAACAACCCTAGCTACTCCATCATCTCTACTTGTAACTACTCTATTAAACCCATCTCTAAATACCTAACCAACTCTTATCTCTCTTCCTATACCTATGACACTAAATATGCTCTTGTCTCCAACCCTTCTCCTTCCCAACTGGTCCCTTCAAAGTTCTTTCCACCACAGATGGAAATCCAGGAAGACATGGGATGAAGTATTGAAACCTGAGCTCAAGATGCTGAGATTTATGAGGGAGATAACAAAGACCAAAATATCTGGAATCTTGCTGTATTCAAAAAGACCTGTCCACTACAGCAGAATTGATATCCTAAAATCACTTGGTAATGCTTGTCTGTGAGGAGCTGTGCCCCATCCCCACCTTCATTTTCTTTGCTCCATCAACCATTTCTCTTTACATTTCGTCCCCTAACACCCATCACTTCTCTATTACTTGAGAGCAGAAAAGGCACACACCCTGCTTTCTTGGTTACATTTCTTCCCCCCACTCCAAACCACATCCATTTTCCATTATCTTCCCTTGCCTGCTGTTTCCACAAACCATGTCCTTTTTGTGCCTTCTCTCCCCTGTATTGTTCTTCCTCATTAACACCTTGCTTATCCGCTATCACCATCAATGCCCTCACATACCTAGCATAACCCCCACCCCTGAGCCTCTCCTGTATTTCATTCCATCATTTGCTACAGTCACCTCTATCCTGCCCACTCATCTAGTCCAAACCTCTGTATCACCTCATTTATTCTCACCTGCCACCAATGTCTCCTGAGGGTATGTCCTGATGCACCTTTATCACCATCTCTCCCACTATTACTCTCTTTATCTTACTCTCCAACTCATCCACCTTTCTTTTCCAACTGGGCTATCCCTGTATCTACTCTACAGCAAGGCTAATTCTCAACTGGCACAAAGCCATTCCCATTCCATACTACTTTCCTCTTTCAGTTGAGGGATTTTTGTCTTGCAAGGTACTTGGTGACCCTGTCAGTGATGGTATCACATAAGAAGCACTAACGCTGGTGCTGGTGCCACATAAAAAGCACCCATTACAGTGGTTGGTGTTAGGAAGGGCATTTGGCTGTAGAAGTCATGCCAAAACAGACAACGGAGCCTGATGTGACACCTGGTTTTGCCAGCTCCTGTCATGCCATTGACCTCATACCAGCATGGAAAACATACATTAAATGATGATGATGGTGATTACATATTTCAACACAGTTTCTGTCTATCAAAAATACTTGCCCAAAATGAACCCAAACTACATGTTTACTCCCTTTGTACAATCATTTTCCATCTGACAGTCTCAGACCTCATATTCATTCTAGTCTTCTGCACTACATTTGAATCCAGTACCTCTACACTTATACACTCCATCAAACTTTACCTTACATTCAATTGATTCACTATTTTCTGAGGAGTTATACCAGCAGTTCACCTTTGTGAAGATCAGCCCTAAAACAATGGGAATGAATTGCCATTAATTTAACAACTGAATGAATTGAGAGGTTGTGAATGACTGAGAGGGAAGTTGAAGCTTTCAATTCATAGCATTTATTTTTAAAGTTTGATCCTTCAATAGAGAACTACATGAAGAATGATGGGAAGTTCTTTTCATATAGTGATTTAGTTGTGGACTGGTTCCATATCTGTAGTCTGCTACTTCGTAGTCCTTAAGCTAGTTTCAGTTCATGCTATTCATGGTGCAGACTATTCATATGTAACAGGTCTGGCTGTCAAACATCAGCTGATATTGAACAATACCTGATGTAAACACATGACTGCATTATTCTGTCTACTCTGTTTTCAGATTTTATCTGTTCTCTATTCCCCTTTTTCTTTCTGAGCAAGTATATATTATGCTTCACTGATTTGCAGTCAACAACTTTGATTTATCAGTTGTGTGGTTGTTGAATATCATGGTTAGTGTTTTTGTTGACATCAGTCAGTGAATATAAAGTAGAATAGAGGTCAGTTTTTTAATCCCTTGCCTGGCAATGGCAAGATACTTCTTTTTAGCATGTTTGACTTTTTCAGTGTTGGACAAAATATCTCATCCAAAAATTATTCTCTCAAATAATGGCTGGGACAGAATATCTCATCTAACTCAACTCTTCTACAGCACTTTTCAGGTGTAAACAAGTATGTTTGTCCTAATCATGTCTGGTAGCACATTACACCATTTATGCTCCACTTCAGTCATGTGACTCATGTCTTGCATCATTGCACTTACCAGTCATTCATCTAAGGATCCATTTTGCATTTTTATTTTTAAAACGAGCAGTAACAGCAAAATTGATGATATGGATTTTGCTAATCTCGACCCCTCAGATTCTAGTGCAAGTGAATTGGATCTGGAAGTTACTCTTTCAGATGATGATGATGATAATGATAGTAATGATGATGCCTTGCTTGCTGCTAGGCAATGGTATCGGCTTCCTGTTAGAGATAATCTTGTGCCTGCTCTTCCACTATTTCCTTTCACTGGAGACCCAGGAATATCAATTGATCTGAAGTGACTCCTCTTGATTTTTTTTCCCTTTATTTTGATGGAGACAATTAGATTTGCACAACAAACTTCACCCAGAGATAAGAATTGGCACCCTGTTAGTCAGGGAAATGCATTTATGTTCTGCTGTGAACATGCTTGGAGGTATTATAAAGGCACCAGATTTGGAAATGCACTAGTCAAAGCATCCTCTTCTTGAACAGCCAGTTTATGGAACTGTCATGTCTCTGAAGCAATTTTGTAAGATAAAACAATATCTACATTTCGTTGATAATGATTTTTATGATGAAGCAAATCACCCAACTCCTAAGTTGCATAAAATATATGATATATACTCTAAGCTAAGTTCCAGAGTTTGTACACTCCAAAATGAGACATTTCTATTGATGAGAGCCTCATGTTATACAAAGGAAGATTGGGTTGGGTTCAATATTTACTCTTGAGGAGGAATAGATTTGGAGTTAAATATTTCATGTTATGTGAATGTGACACAGACTATGTGTGGAAATTTATGATTTATTGTGGAAAGGGAACTCAAATTGGCAACAAATATAAAGAACTTACTATGGTACCACGAATAGTGATGAATCTTGTGGAACCTTTGCTGAGAAAAGTATATCGTGAACAGTTTTTATGCTTATTCAGAACTAGCAGATATTTTCGTAGCTAATTACACAGATTTTCTAGGAACAATACGTTTCACAAGAAAGGATTTGCCAAAAGAAATCAAGCAAGCAAAGCTAAACAAAGGTGTAATTTGTTCTTTTCAAAGAGAAAAGGGGATGGCACTAAAATGGAAGAATAAAAAAGATGTTACTATGATCCCTACTATTCGTAATCCATCTATGATGATAGATGTAAGCATTCCAAGGAAACAGGTAATAAAGCCACAAGTGGGTTATGGTTACAATTTCACTATGGGTGGAGTTGGCAAACTCGACCAGCATTTGGTTGATTACCCCTTCCCTGAAAACGTGGAAAGAGATATTACAAGAAGGTGTTTTTCACTTGATGGACTTGGCAGTGTGGAATTCATACATACTTTATAAAAAATCATTGACACAAATAAATGGAGCCACAGCAAAACCAATATCTCATATGAAATATAGACTTGAACTTATTGATTCCCTCTTCAAAGAAAACCATGTTGATGTTTATTGCCGACGAGCTTGAAGACCATCTTCATCTCACCCTACTCAGCAATCATCTGGATATTTTCCCATGAATATTCCTCCCACAAAAAAGAAGAAATTTCCCAAAAGAAAGAGTGTGTAATGTGCAAAAAATGGGATGCCTATGGAAAGCCAGTTCACAAAGCATCCTGTTATATGTGTAAGGGACGACCGTGCGAACTCATAAAAGGAGAAATGGTGACGAATGGAAAAACAGAGGACTCCTTTTATTTAAACGTGTCACACGGTCGAACATACAAATATATATCGATGGATGATATATATAATATGTTATGCGACGATAACATAGATGACCAGTAATGAAAGACCACAACCGTATAAGATGAATAACAGAGATATTTATTGTAGCGTTAAAGATGTATGTCTGTGTGAGAGTGTGAATGCGACATATAAGAACATAATCAAAGACAGGCCGTC
>NC_068989.1:30641252-30648410 GCF_001194135.2 Octopus bimaculoides | reverse complement strand
CGAGACAAATTTGGTTGCCGAGTTAAAGCTATTTATAACAAACTATAGGCTCCCGATGGCTTCAGAATTTTACTCTATCACGTGACCTTATTAGGGGCCGTGATTGGTCAGTTTGCGTTCTGGCGGGAAAGGTTCGAAGAAGTTGCCGATTCGAATAATAATCAGTCACGTGATAAGGAATGGGTTCTCTACTACGCTCGCATTTATTTATATTTAAATGAGAAGATTGTATGTAATGGCGATAGTAGTTTTGTATCTAGTGACGATAGGTAGTTTCACTACATATGTGTAAAATTTGCAAAGTTCCATTATGTGTAACTCCATGTTTTGAAGCATTTCATTTAAAGTAGCCATGTAATGAAAGAGAAGTACTACAAGTAAAGCAAGTAATGTTTCTTTGCTTTTATTTTATCCCTTCTTTTATTTAAAACAGTCTTTCCAATTTTTCAATTTATTTATTGTTTTTTTTTTTTACAGAAGACAAGATATCTTGTTTTTGCTTACATATGCTAATGATAACATATATATTTACATGAATATATACAATATTTGAATTCTAATACTTTCCTGGGCAACAACATAAAATATACTATAACATAAGCAAGAAAAAAATTCATCTGGTTTTGCATAGTTTTTGTTTTTCAAAAATCTGCTGGGTAAGGGGTTAATGATTGTATCAGTCAATTTGTAAAGTTGGAAATTTATGCATTGGAAATAACAAACCCTAGATTCAAATTGAGACAGAGCTCTGCTCTAAACCTAACAAACAATTTGTTTGTTAGCTACCTTAATGCTCATATTTTCAGATTGTTTGCTTTCTCTTCAAAAGTGAACCAAATATACATATCTTCTTGTATGAAAAATGCTTGTTCATAGCAAATGTATTTTCTGGCTCCTTCTGCATGGATATATCAATTAGAATAGATTATTTACACATGCATATTTATTAGTCTACAGCTTGAATATGTTTGAAATATGTATAAACTTACTGAATGTCTTTTTCTAAGGTATAGTATAAAACAGCTCACTTTTCATCTCCTTTGTTAATTCTACAATGTAAATGGTATTTTTCTCTAATTCTTTTAGTATCAAGAGCTGCATAGTGGTAAAGTGTATTATTAGATAGCTTAACATGATGACAATATAGCTCATAGCACAATCTGTAGAGTGCCCAAAAGCGTTATGGTATTCAGATGCTCAAAGTTCAAATTACATTCATGTAGACTTTGCTTTTTATCTTTCTTTGTATTATAGAAGTGTATCAATGAAGTACTGGGGTCAGTCTTAGTTATACTCTCTCCTAAATTTTAGGCCTTGTGCATATGTTAGAACTCATTACTAGACATTTCATCAGCCCTCTTAAGTGCTATTTCCTGTGATAGCAATTATAACTGTAATTCTGCAAATAGTACATTAACATAAGTAATTGAGGTTATTTAGTCCATAGTTACTATTTGCAAGTTAGGACATGTAGTGAGCTGTGTATTTTTGTTTACACTTTTATGAAGAAAATAATTTACAACAGGAGAGTATTGTAGTTTGCTTGAAGCATTGTATATAGTTTGTGAAATATAAGGTGCCTTGAATAGCACAACAATGCAGAGTGGACTATAATAGCTGTTATAATTTAATTATTCATAGTCTGATATAATATTCTGGAATATAAAAATTCCTTCTTCAGATATTGCTAGGAATTGATCATGTCACTGCTATAATCGGTTTTCCAGTGGTTACTGAAATGTTTTTTTTCGGAAGCGTCTCTGTAGTGGTCTCATAAAGCTCCTTCCAGAATTCCTCATGAGAAGTGCATGAGAGCGGCCATGTCTCAAGCTTGTGTGGGTTGGCATATCTGCAGTGCTGCTTCCGAGTTATGTATTATACGTGCAGTTTTTTTTTTTACTGTGAGCATATTATCAGAAATTGGCTTAAGTACCCAAGATGACAGACATGCCAAACACACAGAAAACCCAGCTTCCTTAAAATACCCCATTTTAGTGAGAGGATAACTACAGCCATCTGAAGAGCCATAAGAAAAGAAAGATTAGACATACAACTAGCCCACTCCAGCCCCTCTCTGAGAAGATACCTAGCAAAGAAATGAGCAAGGGACAACAATCAATGCACACTAGCTAACTGTCTCATCCATGACACAGATTTATGCCAACGAGTAAGTATTGTGTATAGAATACAATGTAACAAATGCAACAAGATCTATGTGGGTAGTACAAGAAGACCATTACACATTCGCATCAAAGAACATCTAAACACATGAGCTTCCTCCTTCAGAAAACATCTAGACAGATGCCAGAACACTGGCAAAAGCATAACAATCACAATTGAGGCCAATGACGAAAATTTGGGAAATCTAAGAATTAAGGAGGCTATCCTCATAGGCAGATTAGGGCCCCAAATTAACAACAGCCTAAAAATTAGCAATTAATCTATTATTTAGCTACATCTGGATGCATGTAAGTTCATTTCTGATAATATGCTAATGTATTATAAAAAGAGAAAACTGCACATATAATACATAACTTAGAAGCAGTGCTGCAGATATGCCAACACACACGAGCTTGAGACATGGCTACCCTCACGCACTTCTCATGAGGAATTCTGGAAGGAGCTTCATGAGACCACTACAGAGACACTTGTGAAAGAAAAAACTTCAGTAACCGTTGGAAAACCGATAATAGCAGCGACTCGATCAATTCCTAGTGATATCTGAAAAAGGAATTTTTATATTTCAAAATATTATATCAGACTATGAATAATTAAGTTATAACAGTTATTATAGTCCACTCTGCATTGTTGTGCCATTCAAGACACATTATATTTCAGTTTACAATGGTTTTAACTCTTTCTTTTTAGATAATCTTCGTTAAATATTTGTTTCTTTTTGAATCTCATAGAACAAGAGAAAAGATCCTATCAAACTGAGTTTGCGAGCAAGTGTCAGTGTAACATCACTTAATCCAATTTTCTTTGTTGTTATAGACTCATGACCTCATGTCAGGCTGCACATTCAATTAAGTGCCAAAATAATATGAGGAATGTAGATTAGTAAGTTTCTTATATTGTTTTTCTCTTTTTTGTTAAATAATTGTGTTATGTCTGTTCTGTTGCAATGTTTAATGAGCTAAATAATCCATCCTAAGATCTATAACTTAGGCTTCTCTTGTTACAAAGTTTCCTTCTCTTTTTTTATTATGTAATAGAATCAGCATTTTCTAAATTTTAGGGTCTGTCTTCTATATCCCTTTGCCACATGCACACACACACATGCACACGTACCCTTACACACACACACACATACACACACACACATCCTTACCTGAAAAAGTTGTGAAGAAACAGCTATATTCCTAAGAGGATCTAATGGGTTGGGAAGTTAATCTACTTCTGGGAATTTTTTTTAATTGTATTTTTCTTTTTATTTGTGAGAAAACACCTGCCAGATTATATGGGAAAATAGTGATTTAAGGAAAAAGCAAGTTAATTACATTTCTATGGTAAATCCTCTTTATTCAATACTATTTAGAAATCTCCTTTTCTTGTTTTTTCAGAGAATTTCATCTAAGGAAGGTGTAGAACTAGTTTCATTTCTAACTCTTTTTACCTTATTTTCACTCCTTTTTATTTCATTCTACTCATCAACTGTACAAACTACCACTAGCTTCCACATCCTCAGTATTTTTTCTTCTTCAAAAGCTTTTTCCTCTTCAGATATTTTTTAACCTTTAAAATAATATTTTTCAGTATTGTTAATTAGCTATGTTAATAGAAATTAGCCAGTATGAGTTTTTCTTTGTTTATGTTTAATTCCTCCAAATTATGCCTTTTATTTTATCTTCTGATCACCACATCTGGAATTGTTTCAAAGAATGATGTAATTAAATGCCTATAGAGATTTCAGCTTCAAATTATATTAGTCATCATAATGATTCTGTTGCTTTGTGTTTCTTCTTTATCAGTTTCCTATATATGACTTTTTTTCATTTTTAATTAAGAAAATACTTCAGGGAGGGCTAATAAGAAAGTTTGTAGATGCTTTCATAGTTTCTTTTCTCATTTTCCTTCATTTGATATAAGGTGTGATACTGGAATAATTAATGTATCATACAGAAAAAAATTAAACTGAATTAATTTGTTCTAGAACAACCTGTAAAGACCCTAACTTGTATGTGTTTTAGAAGACCAAGAAATAGGAATCAAAAGATAGAAATATATTTAATGAAATATAATAATAATGATAGACAATGGAGTTTTATTGTCAGGTTTAATTAGTTAAAATCAGCCTTGTATATTATGATAGTTATTTTATTAACCCAATGAGAATGGACCCCTAATTTCATCTAGTATGAGCTAAAGTCAGGAAAAGCTATTCCTTTCTAGTCAATTCTCTACCTTCCACTCCATCATCATCATCCTACACAGGTGTAATAATGATATTGAATACTGCAGATTTGGTAAGATGTTTTTGAGCAGCTGCCATGACTGTAAAACTAGAACTATCACATGAATATTTGAGATGACTGCCAAAAATAAAATTAGGTTGTTTTAAGCTTCTGCTCACATTTTGCTATAAACATTCTACCAGTAGAAAATGAGAAATTGCTGTACATCTAGATAATCGTATTTACTCCACAAAAAGTTCATTTTTCAAGAAGCAACTTTCTGTTTAGGTACAATTTATCATTGTTTAACTAAAATGGCTGTTACTCATGTATGAAATTAATGTGGAAAAGAAGTCCAAAATCAAAAATGGAAAACCATTATTATCTTTTAATAGTTTCCAGTTTTAGTTCATTTATTAATGATTGGTTGATAAGAAATATATTTCTGTATATAAGGGTGCATGTGATCTAATAAAAACACTATCATACAGGGTTTTCAGGCTAAATTTGACAATTTGCATAAAAGAAAAACAAAACACAATATCCAAAAATAAAGCTCTGGAACCTGGTGCATGTATTCCTCACTATGTCTCTGGAAAGATCTTTAAACATCTTTATCTTGGTCACTAACTTGGCCTTGGTGTTGTAGGCAGAGAGGTTGGTGTCTTTTTCAACCACATCCCTCACATAGTAACCCATGAGATTATTATTGGGGGAATTAGGAGGTCAGAAATTGGGGTTGCTGAAGTCATAGAAATTATCTGACAACCACTACTGATGCTTGCTGGTGGTATGGCAAGGAACTGAATTCTGTTGCTACACCTATGACCTTTTAGCAGCTACTCTCTCAAGCCAGGGTTTGACCACAGTCTCTAGCAACTTCACATAGCTGTCTGAATTGAGTCTAAGGTCCTGCTCAAAGATGTGGGGATGAATTCTGGCACAGGGACACAATCAGAACACCTATTGTGTCCCTTCCTGCTGGTCACAGCTTCATAGTCTCTGTTGCAGCTGTCCATGTCACATCTTATAGCTTTTATAATGTTCACAGAGCATTAAGCAGCAGTCATGATGTCAACATTTTGATACCCAGTGTGAATCATCATGATATAGGCAACTCTTTTCCAATATTCAGATGGCTTCCAGTCCTCGATGTCAGTTAACTTTTTCTCAGCTACAACTTCAATCTTTATGCTCTTCCACACCACTGACTATTAACCAATACATCATGCTGTTCCTGAAAAAAGAAGGCATAAAAAATCACCACATTTATCCTGAACACTCTGTATATTGAAGTTCCAATATAGCCTTTCTTTAAAGTTTCATGTCAACTAGGTATTTTTCAGGTGGTATGGCAATGAAGTACACTGCTTTGCTTAGTTTATATAGAGTGCTATGTGCTCAACAATTGATCTTTGTCCTCATATGTACCTTAATAAAGTTGCAGTGTTTTTTTTTTCTCTTTTTCCTGTACATTAAGGTGGGTTTATGATTGAAGAATTAGCTCTGGAAACTAACTCTGCTCAATGTTTTAATTATTCCTAGACTTTCATTTAAACATTATTAAACAAACAGCTTTTATTAGACATTTCCACACTAAGTGAACTTTTTTTAACCACATTTAGAGGCTGGACTCTTGCTGTCATTAAAGCTCTGAGATTCAGTTTTTATAATTTTGTTAGCATTCCTTTATTTCAAGATTTCCTAGTTTTGAAACATATAAGATCTTCCATGTTTTGTCATCTCAGTGAAGTAATTTTCATATTGGTTGTACCTTTTTGTTGTCAACTGAATCATAGGAACACTTTTTTTCTCATTTGACATCGCCAGACTTAAAACTTTTTTTTTTATTGTTGGTTTCAAGTTTCTTTCAGCAGTTAGGTTGTTTTGCCATGACATGTAGTGATAGTTTTTCAGATTTACTAAAGATTTCTTATCTAGAATTATTTTATATTTGTAATGTCACAAAAGTCATATACTTTAGTGAAATCTGACAGCAGTTTGGAACTCAGCACCATGGCTCAACCATTTACTAGATGATGAAGAAAATATAACACAATAGTATTTTTTAAAAAATCCAAATTTCCCAATATTGAATCAAAAATACTTTGTTCCTTGATTCTTCTCTGAAGCAGAATGGCAGGAACAGCAGTCACTACTATTTGCTCCGCCAAGGATTTAATAGCAAAACAGTATTAATCCATTGACAGAATTCAAATGTATTCTCACAAATGAAATATTACAGGTAAGAAAATAGACAAAGTCTCTGAAAAATTTACAACTGTAGAACTATATTTCTATTATAGATAGTATATTTAATAGGAAGTGGTGATCCACATACACATATGAACAAGCTCATATATATACATCTATACTATATTGGATAAAGCTGCTAATTAATAAGGTATTTAACAATTACTAAAAGTACTAAAAGAAAGCAATTATTAAAGGGTTGACCAACTGGAAATATTTTTATAAATTCATGTTCTTAGAAATTTCCTATAATTTCGATTTATTAGGTTTATTGCATTTTTTTAACTCCAATTAATCACAAATTTAAATATTCATTGCATTCACTGCAGAGTATTTCATTTTCATTTGCAATGTATCTCACTTTCTCTTTTAAGTTTTAATTCGCTATTAATGAATATATAATGTATAAACATTATTTATTCAATGAAAATTAAAAAAAATATCTGTATAATTTTTGAACGTGGGATAGCTGTGAGAAGAGCCTAGAAAGTTGAGTAATTACTATTAGAAG
>NC_068989.1:30637541-30640237 GCF_001194135.2 Octopus bimaculoides | reverse complement strand
GAGGGAAAAAAGTCAAATCATGTTAATTTTCTAAACTCCCCCCCCCCTCGCAAAAATTCTTTCCCATAAATCCCTTACAACATCTAAGTGGTATTTGTAGAAAATTTTGCTAAAAAGTATCCCTTTCTCTGGATGTTATGAGGCAACAAAGTCGGGGGCATATACATCTGTAGTAATATCCTTTTATTTATACGATCTTTTTCATTTAATGTTTATTTCATTCATTGTTTGCGGTGTTCTTTCTCTCTCACACGCACACTGCAAAGCTTACAGATAGGACGCTGAATTGAAATCTCTATGTTACTTTGAGGGGAAGGTAAAACTTGACAAGCTACTTCTCTCTCTGTTGTTGGACTACCATGATGAGATTATGGCTGTGATAAAATAATGAAAGCAATACTTACTAAGCAAGTGAGCACTATTATACAAAGAAATAATTAGATGTAAAATATAAAATTTATTAGAAATGGGAATCAAATGTGAAAATATTATCAAGGGGCTAGCAAAAAACTGCTCTGAGGGCGGCCTTTCTGCTACTATGTAAAATGTATAATTTCTAATATATGTATATGTATAATATATTATGTATATGAGGTGGTATCAAAGAGTTCCCAGATTAGTTATGTTTAACAGAAAAATAACTTAATTACTTGAGTTTTAATATCATCATCATCATCGTTTAACGTCCCCTTTCCATGCTAGCATGGGTTGGACGATTTGACTGAGGACTGGCGAACCAGATGGCTGCACCAGGCTCCAATCTGATCTGGTAGAGTTTCTACAGCTGGATGCCCTTCCTAACGCCAACCACTCCAAGAGTGTAGTGGGTGCTTTTATGTGTCACCGGCACGAAGCCCAGGCAGGCGGTACTGGCAACGGCCACGCTCAAAAAGGTGTTTTTTACGTGCCACCTGCACGGGAGTCAGTCCAGCGGCACTGGCAACGACCTCACTCGAATGTTTTGTTCATGTGCCACCGGCACAAGTGCCAGTAAGGCAACAATAATCCAAGTGTTCCTGTAACTCTTGGAATCTGACCTGGAAGTCGTTTTCTGTTAGCAAATTGAGAACATTCTGCAATTCACCCTTGATCTCAACAGTGGTGTTAAAAGGTGATCTCTGAGCTGCATTTTCCTCTTAGGAAAGCGATGGAAGTCTGCAGGTGCTAATTCTAGTGAATAGGGTGGGTGCAGAAGCAATACTATGTTTTTGACAAGAAACTCATAAGTGAGGACAGCTCAATGACAGAGTGCATTGTCATCATGAAGAATCCAGTTCTTTGCGGACGTTAGGATTATTTGCACATATCCATATGGCAGACCATCAACATCAGCAATGACATTCATTGTCCTCTGATGATCCTCATGCACAAGCTGATGAATTTTCTCCACATTTCTGGGGTAATACTCAAGGGAGGTCTTCCAGATTGCTCATCGTCTTTCAGGGACATTCTTCTGCTTTTGAAGTGCCCATGCTACTTAAAACATTGCATACAACCCATTGCCTCATTGTCATGAGCTTGCTGAAGTATGCTCAATGTATCTGCAGCAGATTCCCAAGTTTAATGCAAAATTTCACATTGGCTTTTTGTTCCAACTTCCTGTCCATGACAAAACTTGCTGACTTAGCATACATATGATCCCAAAAACACAATTTTCCTAACTTGCAAAGTAAACACAGCAATGTCAGTTGGCACGGTGCTTCATGAAGGGCACTGCTAGCTCTCACTGTACATGTAACTGTGTGCTGCCATCTTTTAGTGTGCTACAGAACTAGTTTGGGAATGTATTGATACCAACTTGTACATAAAAATGTGTGTGTATGTGTGTATATGCATATATATGTGTGTGTGTGTGTATGTGTGTGTGTGTGTGTGTGTGTGTGTGTATATATATATATACACACACACACACACACACACACACATCATCATCATCATTGTTGTTGTTTAACGTCTGCTTTCCGTGCTGGCATGGGTTGGACGGATTCACTGGGGACTGGCAAGCCAGAAGGCTGTACCCGGCTACAATCTGATCTGGCAAAGTTCCTACAGCTGGATGCCCTTCCTAATGCCAACCACTCCAAGAGTGTAGTGGATGCTTTTTACATACCACTGGCATGAAGGCCAGTCACATGGCACTGGCAACGGCCATGCTTGAATGGTACTTTTTACGTGCCACAGGAACAGGAGCCAGTCAGGTGGCACTGGCAATGACACACACACACACACACACACACACACACATACACACACATATAGTAAAATATATTTGCCACCTAAATGTGGTGGACCCATAGGGGACAATACAACTGTTGTTTATAGCCCCAGGAAGACATCTCATCCAGGTGGCCAATGACACACTGTGTATGTCTCATTAGTATTTGCAAAGGGAAATCATCGCCCCCATCTTCAGCCTTATGTGATACACACACACCTGGGCCTCTGGGTAGCAACCTGTCGTCAATGTGTGACAACCACCAGCCAGCAATGAGAACTCATTCCAAACACAAAACACTATATGATCCGTCTAGTGATTAACTGTGGCTGATCTCATAAAAGGAGAAACAAGCAATAACAACTCTTTGAGCAAGAAGTAAACAGTAGCAGCATGGAATCATGAAGTATGTTTGCCACCCATATATATATATCTCTTTCATGCATTTCTTACTGACACTAAGCTCCGCAAACTTCACTCA
>NC_068989.1:30636918-30637441 GCF_001194135.2 Octopus bimaculoides | reverse complement strand
CCGCACATGAGCCAGTCCAGGGGCACTGGCAACGACCCCGCTCGAAAGATCTCATGTGTCGCCCACACATGAGCCTGTCCGGTGGCACTGGCAAACGATCCCGCCCGAAAGATTTCATGTGTTGCAAGTGGGGTTTAGTGTCCAATTTTAAATTAACTCAATTTCGATTTCACTTGCCTCAACAGGTCTTCACAAGTGGAATTTAGTGTCCAATGAAGGAAGGAAGGTACGCATAAGTGGGCTGGCTGGGCCTTAGATTTAGGTCTCACTTGGCTTGCCGGATCTTCTCGCGCACAGTATATTTCCAAAGGTCTCGGTCAGAAGTCATCGCCTCGGTGAGGCCCAATGTTCGAACGTCGTGCCTTACCACCTCATCCCAGGTCTTCCTGGTCCTACCTCTTCCACAGGTTCCCTCAACTGTTAAGGTGTGGCACTTTCTCACACAGCTATCCTCATCCATTCTCGCTACATGACCATACCAGCGCAGTCGTCTCTCTTGCACACTACAACTGATGCTTCGTAA
>NC_068989.1:30632987-30636406 GCF_001194135.2 Octopus bimaculoides | reverse complement strand
AGTTTTACTAAATACAAGAAAAAAGTATGAAATTAAAAAAAAAAAGAACAATTGTAAAAGGTACATATAACAGTTCAAATGGTAATGCATGGGAGTGGGGCCCGTGCGTCCATTTAATTTTCTCATTTTTATATAACTTTCATTTTATTTACATTCGTTTTATGTTTTTTGTCCCCACTGTGGTCTTGTCTGTCCTTGTGGTGTCCCCATCTGTGTTTGGGGCTTTATGCCTAATAAAGAAATCGCATGTCATGACATTTGTACGTAAGTTTACCCTGACGAGGGGGTCATCACCAGTTTGCACTCTATTGTATTTAGAATACAGTGGTGTACCCTCGAAATGTCCATAGGTGTTGTACGTGGTTTTCGTGAAATTGATTTTACTGATTGATACCTGTTGTGTGCTGTAATTGTATTTTGACCCATGTGTTGTGACCTTTTTGGACATGGTGAGTGGAATTAAATTTTACTTGTTTTACCTGCTGATACCTGCTGGGTGCCTGTTGTTCACTCTTGTATATACCTAACTGGTGCGGACTTGCCTATTGGTGTCTACTGTTTTTGAGTTGTAAATTGTGCCCGAGGGAGATGAAGAACTTTGAGCTTTAACTCTAAATGGTGTTAAATCATTTCTGTCCTTGATTTTTAACCGATGGACTACTTTATGGTACCTCATTTCTTTATTTTATTTTACTTTATTTTATATCGACCTATATTATATATTTGAAATTTTTATTCCTTTTATTCATATTAATTTTAACTTCTATGAAATGATATTTACGTGTATTGTATTATACCTTTAACTCAATTTTTTCATTTGTATGTTATCGGTTGAAATAATATTTCGTGTATAAAATTTTATACTATATGTTCTATTTCTTGCATCTTACTTCTTATATATTTCTTATTCTTTTATTTATTATTTCTTCTTACGTTATTTTTCTTACGTTATATCTTCTTATTCCTTATGTTTGACGGATTATGTTGTATATCTTATATATGTTCATTGAGGGGGTGTGATATGTTGAGTTGTTAACCCAGCATTTTTATTCTATAACTAATATTTTATATATATATATATATTTGTATATATATATATATATTTGTATATATATATATATTAGTATTAAAGGACCACAAGAAAAACTTTTGGAGTAGCCCCAAATTACATCTTATCTGCCCATCTAAATCGGACATAGGTATTCTCAGTAAAAACATACTAGACAAATATATACCTACTTTAGTCAAAAAATTAAAACTTAGTTTGTGGTCAAATTCATTGCAGGTAGTAGATTGGTTTCGTAACATCAATGATAAACATAACACCAAATTTATCCAGTTTAATATATCTAATTTCTATTCTTCAATTAACCCCATTCTATTAAATAAGGCACTTTGGTTTGCTCACAATAAGGCGGGTCTTTCTAGAGAAGAGATTGATGTTGTTTTAGCAGCCAGAAAATCTATAATTAAATTTAATAATAAACTATGGACATGTAAGGACACTCCCGATGGTTTTGACGTCCCTATGGGAAGTTCCTACTCAGCACAGATAGCTAACTTGGTCTGCACATACATTCTATATGAATTAGAAGACCAATTCCCAACCATTAAGGGTGGTCTATACCAGGACAACTGTTTACTTTATCTAAATAATACCACAAACCAAAAACTACAAAAAGTTAAAAATAGACTAGCCAGGTTTTTCTGTAGAATGGGTTTTGGTATCATCTTTGAAGATGAAACCTCCATAACCAATTTCCTCAATGTCACTCTAGACCTACACACCAAAACCTTTTTCCCTTACCATAAACCCTCCACAAACCTGAAGTATATTAACCAGTTTAGTAATCATCCCAAAACGGTAACAAGAAATTTAGTTAGAAACATCTCACTTAGATTATCAAACCTATCCACAAATGAAAATATTTTCAACAATGAAGCTGACTTTTACAACTCTACCTTATTAAAAGCAGGATATAAAGAAAAAGTCAGATACATTAATTCTACTTACGATCCTTCTACCTATGATAACAAAGATATTAAAATTGATAGTAACGATAAATACAATGATTGTCCTCATCATAAACCTATTGACATTAACAAACAATCAAATGCTTCTTTACATTATAGGGGAGGTAACCAACAATTGAAACCCTTTTTAAATAATAATAATAATAGATTGAAGTTTTTTAGAAATAATAATAACGCACATACAAAACCTTAATCTGATAAAAATATCTGGTTAATAATTCCATTTGGGAAACAGATTAAATCAAATCAAATCTGGTCTCCCAGTTCCGAAATGCTGTTAATAAGAATTTTCCAAGATATTCTCACTACTTCCCAGTCATAAACACGCACAAGGTCAGATTTGGATTCTCAAACACTAAAAACATCTCGCAAGTAATATTTACACTCAATATAAGACTATTAAATTCACAAACGAGTACCGATAGCAATAACATTAATTCAGACAATACAAACCATTACCATTATAACAATAATAATACAAATAATAATCTAAGTAACAATAATTATAATATGAAATATAATGATAATAATTACAACAACAACATCATTATTTTGGAAGTTAATAGCAACAGAATTAGTTTTTTAAGTGATAATGCTAAACTCAAAAACACTATATATCAATGCAAGGTTAGCACTCCTACTAATGTGTCTTTTTACATTGGATCATCCTCTTGGCCAATATCCAGAAGAATATCAAACCATTATTCTTCTTTTAGAGATAGAAATAAACACAATACCACGAGTCTTAGTAAATTAATTTGGGGACTTAAAGACAACAACATAAAATTTAACTTAGACTGGCTAATTCTCTCCACATCTATACCATATGATAAAGGTAGGAAATTTTGCCCATTATGCAATACGGAACTGTTCTTCATTTTATTCTTGAAGAATAAACTGGTGAACACGTTCATCGAAAATGCATACAGATGTAAACATTGGCAGCATCATGTATTTACTTCTTTTAGATAAACAATACTAATTTATATAACGTAGACGACTCACCTATTCACCTATTAGTTTCTCAAATAATTCAAGTGATACAAGTTAATTGCACCTTTATATGTATAAAGGTATGGTAGACTTGTCTCGCTTGATGTATGTTATCGAAAGACTCCATTTTTTTAACCCAAATTAGGACACCCAGAACATCTATAAACATGTACTCAAACATTACTTTCAGGTCAACTTAACATAAATATTACTTCCAACGATGATTACAAAATTAGAAATAATACATTTCTAAATCTCTCAGAGAGAATTAAGCAGTAGTGATGGGTGGAGGAGTTTGTCTCCCCCTCGCACACATAAGGACACAGGAAATGTGTCAAGGCCGACAGGAAGCGGTCCAGCTTCCTAGGGCTAAATAGCAGTAGTATATTCCC
>NC_068989.1:30627059-30627436 GCF_001194135.2 Octopus bimaculoides | reverse complement strand
GGCTCATGTGTGGGAGACACATGAAATTTTTCGAGCGGGATCGATGCCAGTGCCCCTGGACTGGCTCATGTGCGGCAGATACATGAAATCTTTCGAGCGGGATCGATGCCAGTGCCCCTGGACTGGTTCATGTGCGGGCGACACATAAAATCTTTCGAGCGAGATCGTTGCCGGTGAGCCTGGGCCGGCTCTTGTGCGGGTGACACATGAGGTTTTTCGAGAGAGATCGTTAATGGTGCCCCCGGACTGGCTCGTGTGCAGGCGACACATGATATCTCTCGAGCGAGATCGTTGCCAGTGCCCCTGGACTGGCTCATGTGCGGGTGACACATGAAATGTTTCGAGCGGGATCGTGGCCAGTGCTCCAGCACTGGCTC
>NC_068989.1:30622551-30627049 GCF_001194135.2 Octopus bimaculoides | reverse complement strand
GCGGGTGACACATGAAATGTTTCGAGCGGGATCGTGGCCAGTGCTCCAGCACTGGCTCATGTGCGGGCGACACATGATATCTCTCGAGCGAGATCGTTGCCAGTGCTCCTGGACCGACACTTGTGCGGGTGACACATGAGTTCCTTCGAGCGAGATCGTTGCCAGTGCCCCTTGACTGGCTCTTGTGCGGGTGACACATGAAATGTTTCGAGCGGGATCGTTGCCAGTGCCCCTGGATTGGCTCATGTGCAGGAGACACATGAAATCTTTCGAGCGGGATGGATGCCAGTGCCCCTGGACTGGCTCATGTGCGGGCGACACATGAAATCTTTCGAGCGGGATCGTTGCCGGTGCCCCTGGGCCGGCTCTTGTGCGGGTGACACATGAGGTTTTTCGAGAGGGGTCGTTGCCGGTGCCTCCGGGCTCGCTCGTGTGCGGGCGACACATGAAATCTTTCGAGCGAGATCGTTGCCAGTGCCCCTGGACTGGCTCATGTGCCGGAGACACATGATGTCTTTCGTGCGAGATCGTTGCCAGTGCCCCTGGACTGGCTCTTGTGCGGGTGACACATAAAATCTTTCATGTGCCACCCACACATGAGCCAGTCCCGGGGCACTGGCAACGATCTCGCACGTAAGACATCATGTGTCGCCCGCACATGAGCCAGTACAGGGGCACTGGCAACGATCTCGCTCGAAAGATTTCATGTGTCACCGCTGCTACCAACCATTCCATGTCTATTTCTAGGGGTACTCTACCAATTCTTATTCTCGCCGCCTTTCTACCGCAATATACTGGTAAAAGGGTCCATTCTTCTGTTCTCAAAGGCATGGTAGAGTACTTCTTTGCGTCTTCTTCCGTCTTGAAATAGACTTTTACTGTTCCGTATTTCCTTCCTCTCATGAATAGTACCACTTCCTCCGTAATTTCATTCAAACAATTTTCAATTACTTCAGTCTCCGCAATTTCGATTTTTTTAGAGTTAATATTCAACATTTTATATATAATAATTTTTTTCTCCGCTTCCTCCATTATTTCTTTGGGTGGATTAACCCACAGACAGTCTCCTTCTTTCTTCAAATACTTGAAATGTCTTTTCAAGTTTTCCATTTTAACGTTAACTTCTCTCATTCCCATGTCACTGGCCGGCCGGCCGCTGCCAGCTGCAGCTGCGTAGCTAGTAGTCATTTAAACACTACAGCAACGACTTCCAGCAACAAAATAATTCAATAAACAGTAACAAAATAACAGTAACAATTCTTCAACAGTTTTATACAACGTATTTCTTAACAATTACTCACGCTCTCCTTCAAATTATCACAACACGACTCAAATGTCATGACATGCACAAAGGGAAAAAATAATTTTTATAAAAGAGCAAATATATATAATCAATATGGACCAGCCTTAGACAAGCCCATGCAAATAATGGAAAGATTAACAAAAAAAAAGTGCTATTTTAGAATAGCCAAACAGGCTGTAGTATAAAAACCAATGTTTGGGGTTTCAAACCACCCTAACGCAAACTATTACACTTATTATTATCTATTGCTTTTAAATTTATTTTTATTTCTATACAGTTTCAAGAAGGTGGAGGAAAACTTATGGTTGCAGAAGAGGATTACCTCGGTGAACTTATTTAAGGTTTTTGGTCCAAAAGACCTGAGTATCGCAAGGGATTCCCTAATACATAAAGAACATTTACTAATATTTGCCTTAAAGTAAGGAGCCCTCAATATAATAAACTATTCAAGAGAGTACTTTATATTCCTCTTCTTGAGGTCATGTAAATAAGAGCCGAGTGTGGTAGAGTTACGGTATTTTTCAATTGAAAACGAACTCATATGCGCTCTATCTCTAGCCTTAAAATCCATCATGCTTCCTATATAAAACCTATCTAGTTTGTTCTTGTCCCTGACAGTGCATTATTATGTCCTCTTGGAGGGCTCTGTTTATGTACAAACGTGGTATATAAATGCGCTGTCAGGTTTCTAGGGTTTACTTCTTCAGTTGTTTCTTTACTTATAAACTCATTTCATTGCCTGGAATGTATATATTTTTACATTTATTGATAGCATTGTTTCACTTTCAGTTTCTTATTGTTATTATTTGTGGAGAAAACATATTTATAGGAAGCATAGATAAATGTAGTCCTACATATACCCTACAAACATAATTTGCTGTCAACCTTTATGTATATATTTTTACATTTACTGAAAACATTTCTTCAATTTATGAAATTTAAGAATGCTGTTCTTTCAGTTTACATTTGTAAATGCCAAATGAAAGTGTAAAAAGATATAAAATATTATAAACTTGAAATAAATAGAAAATGTAGTTTAGTTTAATGAGTACCTCATCAAAACAACTCTTCTTTTAAATTAAAAGTGTTTCTTTTTGCAGTAGTTTCAATAATTCTTCTTTATAGAGACATGTAAAAAAATTCAAGTGACAGAAAACATGTGGTTAAAATCATATTCAGAAGATCAGAATAAACAAAATCAGTTAACAAATTTGTACACTATGTAAGAAATGAACCTGTGGTGGAAGCAAATAGTGAAATTATTATATCTGAGGGTGTAACATTGTTCATGATTTCAATGAGCTTGTTTCTTCAGTTTTTAATAGAAATGTCATAGCAAAGCCCCAAAAAATTTTAAATTGCTGTTTTAACACCAAAAAGTTGATCTCATTAATGAAGAAATATTAAAATTATTTCTAGAAGAGGAAAAGGTTCTGTTTAGTCATGATTAATGTTCACATCAGAACAACCCTTTTAGGTTTGTCATCACACATATTAAAATAAGAAGACTAATACTTTGACCCAACTAATGGCATGTGTAATCATACACATTTTGTTATTCAAGTCATTCAAACAAAAATTATTAAGGCAAAAATTATAAATGAAGGCTCACATCGTAGAAAATCTGAGTATTTTCCTTCAGTTAGTGAAGAGTTATCTTTTACATTAGACAACAATTTCCTATTAAATTAACAATGGCAACAAGTCATAAGAGCAAACATTTGAAAAGATTACATTATACTTACTGAAACCACGGAATTCAAGGAAGTCCGTGGTTATCTAATAAAGTGTAGATTGCACACTAAATATGTGTGTATGTTTTGTGGCATGTTTCCATTTATTCACGTAAAGCTTGGTCAAAATAGATAATCTTCATCTCCACAACTTTGAATCTAGCAGCAGGTCATTGGGATAACTGGTGCAGATGGCAAAAAAGTGTCATATTAAGCTAAATGCCATGATGCCAAGCAAATACCTGAAATGATATTTTATGGCCTAGATACACACCAAATTAGATGATACTGCAATGTTTAGAGATGCATCCAACCACATTAGCAATCTTCTGTATTGTCATACAAGCTTGATTTTATCTTGTTACAGAGCATATTTTGTGAGAACAAGAAAATGAGTCTGAGTAAGACTGCCTGGAATGTAATTGACAGACTCCCTAACTAAGAGCCAAATTTTCTTGTGGTTGGATTATTCCAAACAATGAAATATCACTTCCATAATTTCAGGTGCATAGAAGATGCAGTTTTCTGTTTCCTCATTATGCGACTGTGTCTTGTTGAAATGCTGTATTGTCAGTCAAGGTCTTCAGTTTTTACTGATGACTGAAACTTTTTGGACCCATATCCAGTGGACCATTAGTGCAGCAGTTGGGATATCACACATATGCAACAATGAAATACTGCCACTTCTGTAGCTTCAAGCTCATAGAAAGTGTAGTATTTTTTCTTCTTTTTTACTATTATTTCACTAGCCATGTATAAAATTAAAATATAAAAAAACATTGCATAAAAAAAGGCTTGATACACTATTTACAAAGAAAACAAAAAGTTCTTGGGGATGGAATGAAGTAGTTCATTATTGAGAATACACTATTTAGCCGAGTGAGGCCATCAAGAAGGATTATAGTAAAAAAACCATCATCCTTTTCATGACAGCCTATATGAGGAGCACTTTATGCAAGTAATTTTTTAATTTTATTCATGAATTTTAAAATATGCTTCTAAATGGTTGGGTAAACCACAAACAGGTTTATTGATTACTCAACATCTTTTTGACATATTTTAAAACTTTTTTTGAGTCTGGGAGAGTTGCATCTTTGCACACAAAATGATTCCAGCGACTGGTCCATGTTAGGGATAACTGAATATATTAAATTTTGTTATGGCATAACTATCACATTTGAATGTTGCCCTTCATTGGGTATTTGTGAATATTGTTTATAAATTTTTCCTGATCACATTTTGATGTAGAGTTGTAATAAACTTAAAACATAAGTCTCTTGTGAGCAGCCAATTTATTTCATAAATCTTTAGTATTTTATTATCAAACATTAAAGACTGAGAGTGAGGTCCTTTGAAAACCTTTTATATAATTCTGACTGCACATTTTTATAAAGTATGAAGTTTACCTAATTTTGACTTCTTGACACTAACCCAAGCTAGGCTACTGAATATTAAATATGCA
>NC_068989.1:30614018-30622541 GCF_001194135.2 Octopus bimaculoides | reverse complement strand
AAAAAAAAAAAAAAAAAAAAAAACATTTCCATCGCTTTGTTGTCCAAAAACTTATGTTTCCTACAGATTATTTGCATTGACAGTTTGGATTATTTTGCTTGAATGTACAATTTTTAATTCAAATTTTCGTCAATAAGGATTCCCAGAAACTTAGTATATCTGAAATGTTTTGACTTCTTCTGTATGTGTGTGTGTGTGTGTGTGTGTGTGTGCATGCATGTGTGCGCATGTCTATATGCACATGCATGTGCGTGTGAAAAGAAATGTCAGGTGTGAAAGCAAAACTGGGAATCAAAGGGCTTTAAAGTTAATTTACCGAAGGTCAAAGTTTTTGTGCACCCTGTACAAAGTATGGATACATAAGAGGTGCAGTAGAATTATGGGAAGGTTAATGGAGATAGTGGAAGTTGTTTATGGCAGATGCACAGGAGCAATAAACTTTAAAAACACATGGGAAATGATTTTCCTCAAATACTTAGAAGGTTCGCGAGAAGTAGTAGATAGTTTCTGCTACCTTATTTATCTAAATAGTTATGGAGAAGGATATTCTGAATGCATAGTTTCTAGAATAAGAACAGGATGGAGAAAGTTCAGTGAGATATTATACTTGTTCACAACAAAAGGTCTCTCTGTCAGAGTGAAAAACATGATTCTTGTGTAGCAGTGCTACTCAGTAGTGAAACATGGGCTCTGAATGCAGAGGATATGTTAAGATTAGAAATTAATGAAGCTAGTATGCTCCACTGGATGTGTAATGCAAAGGTACATACATTTTAGAGTGCAAATGTATTGAGAGAAAAACTGGGGTTAAGAGGAATCAGATGCAGTGTGTAAGAGAGAAGACTGTATTGGTATGTTCATGTAATGTGTATGAAAGAGGACAGCTGCATAAAAAGTGCTGGTTGCTATAGTAGATGACACTATAGTGTCATCTACTATAGCACTACTAGTAGCACTGAACTTGAAACCATGTGGATGGGAAGCAAACTTCTTAAATACAACCCACACTTGTTCCTTTGTTTGTGTGTGTGTGTGCATACATATATTATATATATGCATGAAGGGCCTTAGAGTCAATGTTGCAAAAACCAAAGTCCTAGTAAGTAGGAAGGCGAACACATCACACACCCCTTCAGGTAGATGGCCCTGCTTGATCTGTAGAAAAGATGTAGGTAGAAACTCCATAAGATGTACCCAGTGTAAGTTATGGACACATAAGAGGTGCAGCAACATCAAAGGAAGATTAACCGGGAAGACAGCTTTCATGTGCAGCAGATGCTCAGGAGCAATAAACACCACAGATGCTCAGAAAACAGATTCCATCACATGCCAGGGGGAGAAACTAGAAGTAGTTGATAGCTTCACTACCTAGGTGACCAAGTCTGCAGTGGGGGTGGATGCTCAGAGAGTGTTACCACTAGAATAAGAATAGCCAGGGCAAAGTTCAGAAAGCTTCTACCCTTACTGATGACAAAGGGCCTCTCGCTCAGAGTGAAAGGCAGATTGTACGATGCATGTGTGCAAACTGCCATACTTCATGGCAGTGAAACATGGGCTGTGACTGCTGACAACATGCATAGGCTCTAAAGAATGAAGCTAGCATGATCCGCTGGATGTGCAATGTCAGTGTGCACACACGATAGAGTGTAAGTGCCCTGAGGGAAATGTTGGACATAAGAAGCATCAGATGTGGTATGCAAGAGAGATGTCTGCGCTGGTATGGTCATGTACTACGGATGGATGAGGAGAGCTGTGTGAAGAAGTGCCACTTCCAAACAGTGGAAGGAACCCGTGGTAGGGGAAGACTCAGGAAGACATGGGGTGAGGTGGTGAAGCAGGACCTTCGAATGCTGGGCCTCACAGAGGCAGTGATGAAAGACCGAGACCTCTGGAGATATGCTGTGACTGAGAAGACCTGACAAATAAAGTGAGATCACAGTTGTAGCCTACACCAGTGTTGCATAACCAGCCCACTCAAAAAGTACCTTTGGATTGTAGGGCGACATGCCATGCTTGAGGAGACCTATTGAGTCAAGTACATCAACATCAACATCAAAATCGAATCACACCACAGTCAAATGGAAATTGTAGTTGTGGCTGATGCTAGCACCACCTGTCTGACTCCCTGTGCTGGTGACATGTAAAAAGCACCACCCAAACATGGTCGATGCCAGCCCCCTCTGGCTCCTGTGTCAGTGGTATGTAAAATCCACCATCCAAAGTGGTTGACACCAGCCCTCTCTGGCCCCTGTGCTGGTGGCACGTAAAAAGCACCCACTACACTCTAAGAGTGGTTGGCATTAGGAAGGGCATCCAGCTGTAGAAATACTGTCAGATCAGACTGGAGACTGGTGCAGCCTCCTGGCTTCCCAGACCCCCAGTCAAACCATCCAACCCATGCCAGCATGGAAAACGAACGTGATAATGATGAATATGTGCTGTGTGCAAGAGGTATAATCATCACCATCATCATTTAACGTTCATTTTGCATGCTGACATGGGTTGGATGGTTTGACTGAAAACTGGTAAGTCAAGGAGCTGCACCAGGTTCTGCTCTGATTTGGCAAGGTTTCTACAGCTGAATGCCCTTCCTAATGCCAACCACTCCTAAAATGTAGTGGGTGTTTTTTTACATGAAACAGCATTGGTGCTGTTTGCCTGACACTGGCATCGTCCATGACTACGGTCTCACTTGGTTTGACAGGTCTACACAAGCACAGTATATCACCAAAGGTCTTGGTCACCTGTCACTGTCTCCATGAGGTCCAATGCTCAAATGGTGTTTTTTACATGCCACCAGCATGGGTGCCACTCAGACAGCACTAGCATCAACCATGACAACTTCATTCAGCTCGACAGGTCTTCACAAAGCCCAGTATATCATCCAACAATTGAAGGGTGCTTTCAACACATTAGACAGCAGTTCAAACTCTTCTGGGTGAGCAATAGTAAAAGCAGGGGTGAGTTAGGCATACTGTTTGCTGAGAGATGGGTAGATGAAGTAACTGAGGTAGTAAAGATGTGTGATATGATTATTAAATTGAGACTACTTATTGGTAACTCGATAGCAACATTTATCTTAGCATACATCTCAGTGGTGGGACTGCCAGTAGAACAGAAGCACCATTTCTATGAGGCCCTTCCACAGATTACCACAATGACAACCGACACTGGCCTCAATATTATAGCTGGTAAACTCAGTGGCCAATTTAGCCAACACATTGAAGGCTTCCATGACATAAATGGAGACTATGGTTATTACTAAGAAATGATTGGCATAGTGTAAGGCTCCTGGAGTTTTGTGATGCAACTGATCTAACATTTTACAGCACACACGCACACACTTTAAGAAACCAGTCAACAACCTCATCACCTACCAATCTGTTAAACTCACAAGTCAGATAGATTATATACTCACCAGGAGATGGGACAGAAGAACTGTTGTGAACATCAAAACCTTTCCTATTCAAAATTGTAAAATGCAACATAGGATAGTCGTCAGTGTCAGAGATAAGCAGACACAGAAAAGATTGCATGGAGAAGAGGGGTATGGAAACTAAATGATCCCACAATGAAGAATAGATTTAGAGAATTTCTAAGTGATGCAAATGACTCTAGGAAGGAAGATTTATATATGTATAGCATAGATGACAACTGAGAATTTGTTTGAAATAACCTGCTACACATCAGGCTACACATCAGAGATATGGCTGGAGAAAAGTGATATGGTAGGGAAATAAGTTGATAGAGCATTAAAGCTAAGAGACAGGCTTAGAAAACCTGGAAGGAAGGTGGTAATAGAGAGCATTACCTAATGGCTAGAAGGACATCTAAGCAACAGGTGTATAGGTGTATTTGGCTAAAGGGGAAGTTGTAAGAAAGATTTGCATCTGCCCAGTAGTGTGAGGATTAGAGGCATAAAATGTTCAGGACTTTGAGATAATGTGTGAGAGAGAACCGAGATGTCGTCGTCGTCATTGTTATCATCATCATCATCATTTAACGTCCGTTTTCCATGCTGGCATGGGTTGGATGGCTCGACTGGGGTCTGAGAAGCCAGGAGGCTGCACCAGGCCCCAATCTGATCTGGCAGTGTTTCTACAGCTGGATGCCCTTCCTAATGCCAACCACTCCAAGAGTGTAGAGAATTGTATTCCATTGCATTCCAAAAGAAACAAGCATGGAAGTGCTATTATGAAAGACTGCTGAATATGGAAATACATGAGATAAGCAGGGATCACCTCATACTGACCTAACAGAATGATCAGCAATTCAAGCTGACAGCAGTGTGGTAGATAAGTTGATCAAAGACAAGAAGAGAAAAAATTTGTGGGTCCATCAATGATAGATGTGAAAATGCTTAAAATATTTGATCAGGTAATTTAGAAAATTACCTCCTAGATAGTTAATCAAGTCATACAAGAAGGTGTTATACCTAATGAGTGGCATATCAATGTCATCGTAAATTGTTACAAGGACTTTGAAAGGAATAGTTATAGAGAAATCAAACTACTAAATCAGGTTCTCAAGATAACAGAGAGAGTTCTAGTATAATTGATCCATGCCAGAGTAGGTCAAGATCAGATGCAGTTTAGCTTTGTACTTGAAGAGGTACTACAGATGCAATCTTCCCTGTGAGACAACTGCAGGAGAAATACTTCACTAAGAATAAACTGTTATTTCTGGCTCTGAATGATTTGGAGTTCTAATTAGGAAACTAGATGGTGAAGAATGGCTTGTGAGGGCTGTACAAGCTATGTACAAAGATGCATTAAGTAAACTGAGAGTTGACAGTAATTTCAGTGACAAATTTTACATGAAGAGAGTCCATCATGGTTCAGACCTCTCCTATTCATTATGGTATTACAGGCCATTTCAGAGGAGTTTAAAACTGACTGTTCATGGGAACTCCTATCCACTGATCACAGCTGAATCTATAGGGGAATTAGAAGGGAAATTCCATGCATTGAAACTAAACCCAGAATTGTGAGAGTGTAAGGTAACCCTAGCAAAAATGAAAGTTTTAGTAGGTAGGAAAGATGACAGGACCCAAGTATCTTTAGAAAAATGGCCTTGTTTAATATGCAGAAAAGGAGTAGATATAAACTCTGTACACTATTCCCAATGTAAGTCATAAGAATACAAGAGATATAGTAGAATCACAGTTAGAATATCTGAGAATATATGCTGCATATGTGATAGATACACTGCAGCAGTGCATGAGAGCATACTAGAAATAGTTTTTCTTTGGTTGAATCAAAAGTTCTTAGTGCTTATTGTATATATGCATCGGCCATGCACAAGAACTACTTTCTCTGTTAACCTTCCTGTGTTTCCACCACATCTCTTGTGTGTCCATAGCTTGCACTAGGTATATCATGAAATTCCTGCCTATGATTTTCCTTCATATCATGCAGTGCCATTTTCCTGATAGAAGTAGAGTCCTGTCTGTTTTCCTGCTTACTAGAACTTTGGTCTTTTCTAAATTAACTTTAAGGCCCTTTGATTCCAGGTTTTGCTTCCACACCTGGAAAAAAAATTTCTATTACAGATTCCACTAAGAAAATGAGATCATCAAGGGCAGCTGGTCTTAAATTTCTCTTTTATGGCCTGAAGGACAATGGTGAATAGGAGGGGATTGAGAATCAAAATTTGGTGAACTCCTACCTTTACTCTAAAATTCATCACTGAACACATGGCTAACTCTCATCTTACTGATAGCACCCCTGTACATAGCATGTATGGGTTTCACTAGTCATTTGTCTACACCCAACTTCCTCATGGAACAAGGAACTCTATTGAAGGCTTTCTCCAGGTCAGCATTTACTCTTAGTGATTTACTCTTACCTAAATACTTCTGCAATTGTCTAAGATGGTACTTCTCTCTGGCACAAAAACAAACTGCATTTCATCTAGTCTAATTCTGTTCCTAACTAGTTCAGCTTTCTGTAACTCTTATGATGTGGCCCAGCAACTTGATGTCTCTGTAATTACTTCTGTGTGAGGCATTTCCTTTACCCGTGCAGCAGCTGACTGTAATCCTGCTTCACCAGTCATTGGATATGATATCTTCTTCTATAACCTGATTAACTAAATGGTAACTAGGGCTTATCCTACTCTGCCACACATTTTAAGCATTTCGGTAGTAATTCCTGATAGATCAGGAGCCTTCCTTGACTTCAAATCCTTAATTGCCTAATGTATCATCATCATCATTTAATGTTCGTTTTCCATCATCATCATTTAATGTTTATTTTCCATCTAACATTGGTTAGATGGTTTGACCAGAGCTGGTATGCCAGAGAGCTGCACCAGGCTTCAAGCATTTGGTTTGGCTTGGTTTCTATGGCTGGATGCCCTTCCTAATGCCAACCACTTTACAGAGTGTACTGGGTGTCTTTTACATGTCACCAGCATGAGTCCTGTTACATGTCACTGACCATGGGTGCCTTTTACATGTCACTGGCACTGGATATGACAACAATTTCACTTAGCTTGATGTGTCTTCTCAAGTACAGCATATTGCCATAAGTCTCGGTCACTTGTTATTGCCTCCATGATCATATTTCATCACCTTGTCTCATGTCTTCTTGTAATACATGCCATGATATATGGAAATACATAATATTCCTGTAGTCCATTCACTTCTTCAGATGTCTTATTCAAAGACTGCTGTTAAAGCACCTAAAATCATCAATATTGATCTCATCAATCACAAATACTACAACCTACAACAGTTTCTGTGTCATGATGAAGGCTGAATTCACAAGAGTTTACTTAAATACATTAAATTTTTCAGGATTGTCATCATGTATATTCACATTATAAAGTGTCGCTGTAATTATTTGGCTACATATTGTTGATCCATCTAATAAACTGTGTTTATGATATGTGTGTATATTTATATTGTGTACAGTAATTGAATAAATGAAGATACAACATAGTGCTGTCCAATGACATGGTGTTGTCATTTGTGGATTATGTATCTGATATTTGTAGGATATGCCTGTGGATTTGCAATCTGAGAAGAGATACAATGTAGTAAAATGTATTAGGTTGTTCAGAAAATAATGACCAGTTTTAAAAATAAGCCTATATTCTTAAAAAACTGCACTTATACACAGGTTGAATTATGCAAAATACGATCACTGAACAGCTATGCATTTCTCCAATCGATTAACAAGGTTATTAATGCCTCATTGATAAAAAGACAAGGTTTTAATGCCAAGAAATCCTTGAATTCAGTTCATGGAAATATGGAGAATGTGGTAAAGTCTCACCCCAAGTCTATGAACGTCTGCAGAATCATACTGGAAATGTGTGGTTGAACGTTGTTGCGGAGCAGAATTGGCCCACATTGATCTCATGCTGGTCTCATTTTGATCAAGTAAACATGCATTTTTTCTAGTTTCTTACAGACACCAAGGATATGAAACAATTCTCTGACACTTTGTTGTTTTCAAATGCTGATCATCAAGGGTGGATGGATGTTCTCTGCCTTCTTGATCTTCAAGGTTTTCATCCCCACTATGAAATCTCTCAAATCCCCATTGTACTGTTGATATTGACAGCTGTTTGTGAAGCATTATGTCAAAGCTTGAATTCATGCAAAAAAAAAGTGAATGCATTTCTTTTTACATGTTTGAAATTAAAGGTTTCTATGCTCCAAAGTTATATTCTAAAAGAAATCAATAACAATTTATTAAAGAGTACACAACAATTATTAAGCATGTAAAATTTCATCTAAAGCACTACAAAAATAACATCTTAAATTGAATTTGAAAAAGTGCTTTCAAAAATTTGGACAGTACCTTCTGAACATCCTAACAGAATAAGAACAAAAAGTACATTTTGTAAACAAAAGCATTTTATTAATAAATGAATTGTTGTTCTTATAGCCACAACCAAAGGAATTGAAATATTTTGTGGAAACTAGTTTTGTAAACAAAAGTATTTCATTACAAAGAGTTGATTGTTCTTGTAATGCCAACCAATGGAAGTGAGACATTTGACCCAACTGAATGGAAAGGGAATCATGAAAAATTGTATTTCAGAAGGCACTAAGTGTGAATTCCTGATTCATGCAAGCTGCTAGTTTTAGTATATAGTGTGACAAATTATAAAAATATTTTATCAATAACTGAAGTTTGTAATTCTTACAACTGAAGAAAGTGAAATATTTGTGCAATAAAATGAACAACTGAAGGTATATATGTATATGACCATGAAGAAAAACTGAGAATAGGTGGAAATGACAGTTAGCTTCAGATATATACATATATATCATCATCATCATCATCATCGTTTAACGTCCGCTTTCCATGCTAGCATGGGTTGGACGATTTGACTGAGGACTGGTGAAACCGGATGGCAACACCAGGCTCCAGTCTGATTTGGCAGAGTTTCTACAGCTGGATGCCCTTCCTAACGCCAACCACTCAGAGAGTGTAGTGGGTGCTTTTACGTGTCACCCGCATGAAAACGGCCACGCTCGAAATGGTGTCTTTTATGTGCCACCCGCAC
>NC_068989.1:30612833-30613744 GCF_001194135.2 Octopus bimaculoides | reverse complement strand
CTATCCTCCTCCATTCTCACCACATGTCCATACCAGCGCAATCGTCTCTCTTGCATGCCACAACTGATGCTTCTAATGTTCAGCTTTTCTCTCAAGATACTTACACTCTGACGGGTATATATATATATATATATAGCAATAAGAAAATGGAGGGGAATAGGTGGTATTCATCAACTTGCAGACATTGTATTGTGTCAATTTACTTGTTTATTTGTTTACTAAAAGGACAATAATAACAGTATACAAACACATGTGACATATTATGTCATATCAGTAATTAAAAATGACATATAGTGACAGAAAATGGGATAATGACTTAGAGCTGTTTCAGTCTAGTGGTGACATGCCTCATTCTATCTTTATAACTCCAGTAGGCTGAAGTAATTAATAGATGAAATGGATGGAATATAGGTACATGGATGATTCTCTAGGCCTCTCCAGAGATTTTATAAAGTTCATAAGGTTAAGTTAAAAATATCCAAATATAAAAATATAAAAACCGTATGTATGTATGTGTGGGTGGGTATATATATGTGTCCTCCTCATGTATAATAACAATGATAACTGATTCATTTGTGTGGACATTTGTGTATGTACATTTAAATGTACATATATGTATTTATGTATTTATGTTTATTTATGTATATCTATGTATATGTTAAAGTATGTATATATATATACATATGTATGTTTTTACGGTTTTTATATTTTTATATTCGGATATTTTTGACTTAACCTTATGAACTTTATAAAATCTCTTTATAAAATGCTGCCTCAACTGCTGCTGCACGAGCTGCAGAGACTCAACACCAGCGTCAAATTCAACAAAGTGCTAATGCTACCTCAACTGCTGCTGCACGAGCTGCAGAGACTCAACACCAGCGTCAAATTCAACAAAGTGCTAATGCTGT
>NC_068989.1:30608220-30612362 GCF_001194135.2 Octopus bimaculoides | reverse complement strand
AAATGCTGCCTCAACTGCTGCTGCACGAGCTGCAGAGACTCAACACCAGCGTCAAATTCAACAAAGTGCTAATGCTGTCTCAACTGCTGCTGCACGAGCTGCAGAGACTCAACACCAGTGTCAAATTCAACGAAGTGCTAATGCTACCTCAACTGCTGCTGCACGAGCTGCAGAGAAGAAAAACGAATGCACTACATGCCTGCTCAGGAATGCTGCCAACATGGCTGCTGTGCGATCTTCCCACTCATTACAACAGAGACATTCTATGCTGCAGAGTTCCATTCAACAAAGAGCTCATAGACGAGGATTTTCAACGCCATGCAGCTCGCGATGGTTATTGAAGGCTTTCAGCTACAACCCTAACCTTCATTATGATTGCCACCCAGCGATAAAAATTGGAGATATGTCCACTTGCTCTTTCTGCAATGCTAATAAGTGATCCAGAGAAATTCCTGCTATGTGTTATGCTAATGGAAAAGTTAGCCCCACTCCGCTGCAGGATCCACTACAGTTGTTAAAGTCACTCTACGCTGGCACAAATACAGAGTCGAAACATTTCCTAAATAACATCCGCAAGTATAACTGTGCATTCCAAATGACATCTTTCGGCACTAATGTTGTTCAAGAAGGTGGGTTTATGCCAACTTTCAAAGTGCAGGAACAAGTTTACCATAGGATAGGATCACTCGAACCTGCTGAAAATAAAGATCCTCAATTCCTTCAACTGTACTTTGTAGGTAATTTACATGAACAAGCCACTAAATTTTAATTGATAATGCAACTACAAGACCTTTTGCACCAGACAAACAGCTACGTACGCAGCTTCAAGTATGCCTTGGAAACAAAAGCTTCTTCTAATTTCAATGTTATCATAGATGCTCAGAAAAGACCATCTACAGAACATGCAGGCCGTTACAATGCACCCACGTGCAATGAAATAGCTGTATTCCTTCACGGTGAACAGCACAATCCCAGAGACATTGTCCTTAGGCAACGTGACACCACCCTCCAACGAATTACAGAAACACACCGATCATACGATACACTTCAGTATCTACTTCTGTTTGTTTACGGTGAGGATAGCTACCACATCGGTATACCACAGCAACATCCACAAAATCGTAATGAATATCTCAACAAGCCAGTATCCTGCATGGACTTCTACTCATACCGATTTATGACACGAAACAACTCCTGTAATTACCTCCACCAGTCTTGAGATCTGTTTCATCAATTTGCAGTTGATATGTGCGCAAAAATGGAATCAGAGAGATTGTGTTTCATCAGATCACATCAACAAAAATTGCTCTCTGACAGCTACATCCATCTCCGAGATGCCATCAACAATGATGCTGCTCCAACAAGCATAGGAAGACTTTGCCTTCCACGTTCACTGAAAGTCCTCGATATATGCAAGAAAGAACACAGGATGCAATGACCTTTGTCCGCCATTACGGCAGGCCTGATTTATTCATCACTTTCACATGCAATCCCAAGTGGAAGGAGATTCAGGCCGAACTCTTCTTCCGTCAAAAGCCTAAAGACAGGCACGACCTCCTCGCCCGAGTTTTCCATCTGAAATTAATTACTCTCATGGACCTCCTAAAAAAAGGGCAAATCGTCGAACCCATACAATGTGACATGTACACAATCGAATGGCAAAAAAGGGGCCTTCCACATGCTCATATCCTGCTTTGGCTCTCAACGAAGATCAAATCAACTGACATTGACAACATAATCTCTGCAGAACTTCCTGATCCAGCTTTAGACAAAGTACTATCGACATAGTTAAAGCAAACATGGTGCATGGTCCATGTGGGCTTGGATTCAACATTAACTCACCATATTTGAAAGACAGCGTATGTTCAAAAAAGTTTCCAAAGAAGTTCCTACAACAAACTCAGACAGGTGCTGATGGGTATCCATCATACAGACGGAGAAAACCACAAGACGGCAGTGTCACAGCAACTATCGGACAGCACGAGGTTGATAATAGATGGATTATTCCCTACTGCCCACTCATGTCAAAGATTTTCAATGCCCACATTAACATTGAGTTTTGCAACTCCGTTAAGTCCATCAAGTATGTTTGCAAGTGTGTGAACAAGGGTTCTGACGCTGCAGTGTTTGCACTTCAACAACAATACTGCCAAGATGAAGTGACGCACTATCAGGTGGGACGCTACATAAGTAGCAACGAGGCTTTCTGGCGCATCTTTGGTTTTCCACTTCACCAACGACACCTTGCCATTCAACAGCTTGCAGTGCACTTGATAAACGGTCAAAGAGTGTACTTCACCGATGCTAATGCTTCTCTGTTGGCAGAGCAACCAAGGAATAGCACACTCACTGCATTCTTCAAGCTCTGTCAAGTGGATCCATTCGCTCAAACCTTACTGTATCCACAGATTCCATCGTACTACACTTGGAATGGAAAACAATGGACTCCAAGGAAAGCAGGTCAAAATGTTCATGGCTACCCTGGCATTAAGTTTGACACTTGCTTTGGCTGAGTATACACAATACATCCCACTCAACAAGAGTGTTTCTACCTCTGCCTACTACTGCATGAGGTCAGAGGCCCCACGTGTTTCCAGGCCCTAAGAACCGTTCATGGACATGTCTGCACAACATACAGAGAAGCCTGCTTTCGATAAGGACTGTTAGAAGATGGTGCACAATGGGATGCAACTTTGGGAGGGGCTGCTTTATCACAATCACCTAAAAGTCTCAGGGCACTATTTGCAGTATTACTACAGACATGCGAACTGTGTGATCCTGCAACTCTATGGCTCAAGTACAGGGACAACCTGGCTGAAGACTTTCAGCGGCAAGCTCAATGGCTCTATCCTGACATGGAGGGTATCAGCAATGAAGTCTACAACAAAACTCTCATTGACATTGAAGACAGAATTGTCACACTGGGTGGTAATGAATTGTCCACAAATGGCCTGCCACAAACATTCAGGTCAGTGTCAAATAGCCTTCCCAATGTTGTCATTCATGAAAAACATCTTACGACACTCAAGCACTTTCAAAGTACATTGCTGAAAACAAGCATAAATTACTTCTGGACCAGCTGCGGGCCTACACAACTATTATTAACAGTGTACACCAACGTGAGGGGTGAATCTTCTTCCTTGATGCTCCTGGAGGGACAGGAAAAACATTTATAACAAAGCTTCTCCTTGCAGAAGTTAGGCAGCATCAGGACATTGCAGTAGCTGTGGCTTCCTCTGAGATTGCAGCTACTTTGTTACCCGGTGGCAGGACAGCACACTCGACTTTCAAACTTCCTCTCAATTTAGCAGCATCCGACATGCTTTCATGCAATATCACCAAAAGCTCAGATCAGGGGCAGGTACTTCAAACGTGTCATCTAATTGTCTGGGATGAATGAACCATGGATCACAAGAGAGCTTTGGAAGCATTAGATAGAGGTGTTACGCTTCTGTTGTCAGGTGATTTCAGGCAAACTCTTCCTGTCATTCTGAAAGGCACTAGAGCAGATGAGGTCCAAGCATGCCTAAAGTCCTCTACCCTGTGGCATCATGTTACCATCCTCAGTCTTAACATGAGAGCTCAGCTACACGGCGACCAAATGTCTAAAAAGTTTGCACAGGACATTTTGACAATTGGTGATGGCAAGGTGCCTCTCGACGATGCAGGAGAAATGGAAGTATGGCCATTTTGCTCTGTTGTTAATTCTGTAGATGACCTCAAACACAAAGTCTTTCCCAACTTCAAAGAAAACTACTTAAATCACAATTGGTTGTATGAAAGAGCAATATTAGCTCCAAAAAACGTAGCTGTTACAAAAATTAATCAACAGCTGATGCATTCTCTTCTCGGCAATCTTCAAACTTACAAGTCTGTTGATAGGGTTCCAGATACAAATGAAGTGGTGAACTATCCTCCTGAATTTCTCAATTCGTCGGAGCCTCCTGGACTACCTCCCCACATATTATCACTTAAAGTTGGAACGCCTGTTATGCTACTCCGCAATCTGGAACCGCCAAGACTTTGCAATGGAACATGGCTCGTGATAAAGAAGATGATGTCACACGTTATCGAGGCTACCATTCTTTCTGGATGTGGAAAAGGTGATGACGTCTTTATTCCAAGAATTCCATCAGGAGCAG
>NC_068989.1:30598155-30608210 GCF_001194135.2 Octopus bimaculoides | reverse complement strand
TGGATGTGGAAAAGGTGATGACGTCTTTATTCCAAGAATTCCATCAGGAGCAGACATTCCTTTTACATTCAGAAGACTGCAATTCCCCCTTCGTATCACTTTTGCCATGTCCATTAACAAATCTTAGGGTCAAACCCTCTCTGTAGCTGGTCTTCTCTTGGAAGAGCCATGCTTCTCATATGGACAACTGTATGTTGGCTGCTCAAGAGTGGGAAGCAAAACAAACCTATTTGCATATGCTCCACAAGGAAAAACAAGGAATATTGTTTATAGCGAGGTGTTATAATGACAACAGCAAGAAAGTATGTACATGATCACCTTCTTTTACCAAACTTCATTGACTTTCATGTATTTATATTGATATACATATATATATGTGTGTTTGGGTGTGTGTGTGTATATATCTATATATATAAAGATGAGAATGTGTGTCTGTGTGAATCCCTAAAACTCGAGAACTACACAACCAATTTCATTCCAAACTTACACATGGCTTAATTAGGGTCCATGTAGTGTCTTAGGCCCAAATTTTTTTTAACTTCTTGCATAGTTCGAGCCCACACCAATATCATATCTCCTCCACTATTTCAGTATTACATGTCAAAAGTGAAACAATAACATGTCGCTACTGTAATGTCAGATACTTTCACTTTAATACTTTCAATTTCATAGTGAAACTATTAAAGTGAAACTATACTCTCACATATATACAAGCATACTATAAGACCCAAGTTAAAAACATTCCCAACAATTCAACTTCTCTGGTTGACATTAACACACCCACCCCCAATAGGGGCCTTCATTCCCACATTTTACAGCTCCATGAGCTCCATTTTTCAGTAGCAAAATCCTTTTTACAGGTTCCAGAAGATTGAAATTGTGGAATATGCACATAAAGATCAATAGTATGGGATACATGTGTCATGATTAGAATCTTTTTACACTGTGTAAAGAGGAAAAGGACCCTCATGTGTGATTTTGATGAAATTCGAATCATAGGTATTCCAGTTCCTTACAGAAAATATAACAGAAAAGTCTCATTCTTCAATTGCATGTAATGCGGGCAACGCCGGGTATCTCTGCTAGTATATATATATAATTATTATTGACAAGAGCAGTATTAAAAGGCAATCCTTGTATCCAACTTAACATGGAAATATTAGAATGCTGGATACTATAGTATTTGCCCTGAGAGGTTTTCTCATATAGACAGTGCATAAAATCACAGACATATATCATTGCACACAAGAATTATCCTGGCATGGGCATCAGAACTGCCACTTCAAGAAGCACAGTATACTGTGTTTCTTCTGTGGCAGGTGTCCAGCCCTGTATACCAGCCAAACCTCACTGCTAATGATATATAGAAAAACGTGTGTATTTTCATTCACTGATATTGCAAAAAGCACAGGTATATATCACCTTCTACAATCTATGCCTGTGCATCTATATGAGAGGACCTCTCAGGGAAAATACTGAAGTATTTGGCTTTCTAACAATACATTCACATGAAGATGGATATAAAGATTGACTTTTGGTATTAATACTGCTTTTGTCACTAATAAGCTTGATGGTTATTTGCAAAATCAGTGACTGAAAAGACTGTTATTCTATATATATTATTTGCGGTGAGATTTGGCTGGTATGCAAGGATGGATGCCTGCTACTGTAGGGGTGCAGTATGCTAAAATCACATATGCTATATATCTGTGCTTTTATGCACCATATGTCTATATGAGAGGATCTCTCAGGTTGAATACCAAAGTATTTGGCATTCTAACAATATATCTACAACTTGGATATAAAGATTGACTTTATATATATATATATATATATATAAAATAAAAAGAAACTGTTATTCATTATGCTATTTCTCTAAGTTTCCAGGAATAGCTTACAATAGTTCAGTGGGGTATCCTTTTAAGTTGCCTGATGAAGATATAAACAAGACGTGAGCTTAAAGCAAAAAAAAAAAAAAAGAAAGAAAATTGTATAAATCAGTGTGACTAGATTGGCAATGTATCTGTTGCTAGTATTATTTTATGCATGAATATAACTATCTCTAAACATAAACAATACAATATTTAGACATAAAAACATTTGAAAAGAAATACATTAGAGAATAAATAAGAATCATATCATAATAGAGTACATTCTTACTATTAAAAGATGTTGGCTACTGTGTGACGGGGTGGCAGTGGAACGAAAGTTACTGGAATGATGAGGGACACTATCTTTTATCTTTTAGTTCATCAAAATCTATTTGAGGGATGAAAAACTTGCCCTAACCATTTGATATTTATGACATATCATCTCTTTGTACAGCCCATTGTAGGAACTGAGCTCATTGTAAATTCATCCATAAAAACTTGCTGACCTTCCTCTAAAATTGCCAACTTTTCAGCAATATTCCTTGCAGTTAATTTAAGTAGTTTCTCATTAGATAAACTTTCTGTATGGACTACTAGCAACTCAACCATATCATCCTCTATGACTTCTTCAAATATCACAGTCTTTTCAAATTTGATGTAGACTTTCTGCCTGTGGAAAATTTGTTAAGCTAGAAACATTGTCTGACCATTGTATTATGTTAAACTTCTAACTGTAGGTTTATTTTCCTTATGAATTGTTTCATAGTTTGAAAGTTCTTCTCAGATAATATTCCTTGAAGTTAGCTATCACATCTTGATCCATTGACTTGAGCAAATAAGTTGCATTCTTTGGGATATATCTACTCTCACATCATCAGAAAGTTCACTTAAGTTCACTGAGTTACTTGGTGCATTGTCTATAGTGAGCAATTCATTCTTTGAAATATGTCTGACACTGTACCTTTCTACAGCAGGACAAAAATGCTTGTAAACCACTCTTCAAAACAGTTCATCATCCATGCTTTCTTGTATGTATTCTCTTTCAGCAATAATTTTTCTCAGCTGCTCAGAACAATAAGTAGCAACTTTTGTTTCAGCACCAGCAGCTTCAGCAGTCAATTTTAAATTGTGCAAAGTCAAGCACTTCCTAAACTTTTCATATCAGCCTTTACTAGCCATTAGAAGTTTGATCTTTTTTCTTTTTTTTTTTTCTTTTGGAAAATCATCATACAAACATTTAGCTTTTTTTTTATATAATTACCATTGTACATTTTGGTAAAATGCATAGAGTTTGAGCCTTAATCCATACATGCAAGAGCCATCTCATTTTAAACATCACATTATATTTGTGAAAAAATAAAGTTCAAGCAATTAACAGAATAACTTTTTGAACTGTTGACTTAATTTTTCTCTCTGTTCTAACGTATTCTTCTCACTCTGTACTTTGCAATATTTAATGTTTTCGTAATGTAGCTGAATTTTTTTTTTGTCCTACATGAAGCCTTTTTCAAACATCGAGTTTAATATCCAATGTAATCTTTTTTTATGGTTTCGTTTCACACTATGACCTTCAATTCCATTTGATGGTTTCATTTTAGATTTCTTGAATTGTAGGTAAATCAAACAGCAGTGATGATCAACAATTATCCACATCAGATATATAGTAAAAAAAATAGTGTCAGGAAAGAACTATTTTGTGAGAACAAAACATTGTTGTCTTATTCCTATGATGCAAAAATGGAAATGAGAAGACGGAAAGGGTGAAGTGAGATGGGAGGAATTACTGTATGATTACAGTTAGTTGAAGGGTTAGTAGATTCATGGGCACTTCATCCTTGTACTTCTCTGACTTCTGTCACACTCTACTTATAAACACTGTTGTATTGACATACAAAATATATAGCTACAGGCATTGCTATCATGCTGATAGTATTATTGTTGTCGCCAATTGCTTATTCAAAATTGGTAATGGTGGTGGTGGTGGTGGTAATGTTGATGGTATTGGTTTCCTTGTTGGAGTTGGTGATAGTGGGAGTATTGCTGATGGTGGTAGTAGTCATATTATTCTTGTTAATTAAATTGTTGTTGTTTAGTTTCAAGTCAATCCTCATTGACCTAAGATTAAAGACATTTTATTCAATATTTAAAATAGAGTACCATCACCTGTTTATTTCCCCCTCACACTCTTATGAAAGCATCCACCCTCTCATCCCCTCCCATGACCCACCATGTGTGTCCTCTCTTATGCTCACCATCATGTTCTTTGGGAGTTCACTCTAGCACTCCATCACTACCTTCTTTTTTTCTCTTTCAGCTAAGCAGGACACCAGTGCTTATCCTTCTATTATGCTCTAGTCTTTAAACACCTGGCATACAGCCATCTACTACCACATTCCCCTCCCAAGCACTTCCTCTTAATAGTGGGTGCTTTTTCTATTTCTTTCTATGTTCTTTTCTGTCTTGCATATTTCATGCAACCTCATGAAAAAAATCATTCAGTGGTTGGTGTTAGGAAGAGCATCCAGCCACACAAACCATGTCAAAGATGACATTGGAGTTTGACACAGTCTTGCAGCCTACTGTTTTCCTGTCACTGTCAGTATGGAAAGCAGATGTTAAATGATGATGATGATGATGATACCACATTATTTCATGTGATAGTTTACTTAATTTTTTAGATAGAGTTGCTTATCTTGTTCATTCTTTTATTGTGTTGTTTTTGATAATTAAGGAGTTTGTGTGTTGGTAATGGCAGTGGTTGTATTGGTATGGTGTTGATGATAGATGGGGATGAAGGTTGATTTATATATACTTACACATATATGTGTATGCATAGATAGATAGATGGATAGTTAGATGGACAATTGTAATCTTAGAAAATATATGTAGACACACAAACATTTATAGGGAAAATTTTCACTTCATGTATACAAACATTTGCATACACACACGTGTGTGTACATGATTATAATTTTTCAAATTGTTTACTACTTTGATCTTAGGTGAACAGGTACTAGAATTCTCACGAGTACAAAGATCCAGAGGAAAGCATGATAAAGTCTTAGCTTTACTTTAAAGTGGAATACATTATGATTGGCAAAAGGACCCACAACCTGTGATTTTGGCATCAAAACTACTTAGTTGTGCCTTGCAAGATAGCATTTTCTTAACAGAAACGAGATGTCTTATTCCTTCAGAAGAGAAACTGTGTGTGTGTGTGTGTATGTGTGTGTGTGTGTGTGTGTGTGTGTGTGTGTGTGTGTGTGTGTGTGTGTGTGTGTGTGTGTGTGTGTGTGTGTGCGTGCGTGCGTGCGTATGCACACATGCACGCATATGTTTTACTTTGGAAAGTTGTTGTTTTACCTTAGCTTAGCCCTGATAGAGAATTATGATCCAAGTCTTGCCCAACCTGTTCTTTGCATATCTAGTACTACATTTTCTAATGTGTCCTTTCTTTTCCAAAATGACAAGCTGTGAATTAAGGGAGATTTGTCTGCTACATTCATTTGATTGAACAAGTATGTAGAGACTTAGTTGTTAGAAAATACTTTTTTACTGTATTATTGTCGTTATTATTTTTAAGACAAGAAAATGGCAGAATTATTAGAGCATCAGAAAAATTCTATGTGGCATTTCTTCTTGCTCTTTATTTTCTAATCTCAAATATTGTCAAGGTCAACTTTGCCTTTCATCCTTCTGGAGTTGATAAAATATCAGCCAAGTACTTGGGACAATAGTATCAATTAACCCCCACCTCAAAATTACTTGCTTTGTATTTAAATCAAAACCTGGTTGGCAAAATTAAAACTGTAGAAAATAAATAGTGGTATTTTTGACAGCTCTTTACATTCTGAGCTCAAATCCTGTCAAATTTCATCCCTCTGAGGATGATAAAATAAAGTAGCAGTCAAGTAGTGGTGTCAGTGATATTCACTAATCCCCTCCCATCAAAATTTCCGGCTTTGTGTCTAAAGTAGAAATAATTCTTAAAGTCAGTGAGCTGGCAGAAGCATTAGAACATCCAAAAAAACAAAACTTTTAGTTTTTGTTTCAGTTCTACATTCTAAGTTCAAAATCTACCAAGATTAACATTGCCTTTCATCCTTCAAGGGTCAGTAAAATAAAATACCAGTCAACTAACACCCTTCCTTCCAAACTGTTGATCTTGTGCATAAATTAGAAACCATTATTATTATTATTATCATAATTTTTGGGGATGGGTGATTGGGGATAAGTTGATAAAATAAATTATAAAAACTTGAAGAAAGCCTGTCCTCAATATCAGAGGTAGACAAAACAAAGCAAGTTTATTCTTTCTTACTATTTATTTATATGCATGACATTTTCACTTCCAAAATAACCACTAAATACGTACAATACATGACAAAACATGCTACAACAAACAAAAAAGCACAACATGAAAACAAAATGCATAACTGAATGAACAAAAAACGGAAAAAAGAATGAACATTTAAATGAATGAGAAATTGATAAAAATATTATAAACATCTTAACTGGCAGTTTGAAAAATAGCAGTGGTAACAACAGCTGTGGCAACATTCTTAAGTGACTCATCTTGTAGTTGTTTCAATCATTCATATAGCTGTTGTGCTTTAAAACTAATCTTGCTCTGATTCTAACACTAATAGAACTAACAGAATTTTTAAACATAACTTAGTTCCAAGAATCAAAAAGACTAGTTGAAAGAATTTTTGTAGGGCCCAATAGTGTTTCTTTACCATGGAATCTAATCCAAAGGAGAAAAAATGAAAATGTATATAGCTGTGCTTAAGAAAAGATGCATCTGGATTGAATCTTATCTCATAAACAACGACAAGCACTTCTAGACATCTTGAAGAAATCCTCTCAAATGAGAAAGGAAAATGTTACTGCATTATCTGCTGTATTTTCAAAACTGAAGACTTAGCTAAAACATAAATTAAAATCAATAGAATTTGTATCCCCCAGTACATGAGACAAAGAAGTACAAGATTGACAATTAGAAGCATTGAGAATGATGTAGATCTATGGGCAGGTTGTTACTTTTGTAACACAGTATGGGGGAGTGATTAAGGCAGGGCTAATGAAGGATCCCTAAAGGCCAAAGAGTCAGATGAGAACTGTGCCTAACTGAGGTCATCAAGACAAAGAGTATGAGATTGATAATTCAGGGCAATCACTACATTTACCAAGATAAGAACCACTTCAGAGCTTCTTGCCCTGAAGAATCAGAAAGATTAGTGGCAGAAAATCCTGAAATGAAAGTAAAGGAAATCATTACTGTCATTTCTGACAGCAACAAGAGCAACAGACTTCCTCTTCCAAAGCATAGTCAAAACTTCAGGAATAGCTAGAGAAATCATATTATACTCAGCCCCTGAACAGGCAAGTAGATATTCTCTCTCCTACCATTAGCAACCAGTAACACCACTCCATCCCCATGTGATGAAGAAGAAATAATAATTGTTGAAGATAATGAACACACAATCAAACATAACACAAAAGGGAAAAAGAATATATTGGAAAGGGAAAACAGAGTCAGTATTAAACAATTGAAACAAGTGAAAAGGAACAACTTTTACAATGTAACACTGATATCCCTCGTCAAAAAAAAAAAAAAAAAATGAGTTGGGCAAAGAACTGAGATTCACTGTGTCTCAAAAATCAAACTGGTAACTTATAGATAAAGTCATACATTTGTGATTCCATGGATAGTAAAAATTAACACATGCAGTTAGGTTTTTAAGATAGATGAAATGCAAAAGACAGAATGTGGTAAAAACAAAATTTAGATTCCCAACATTCTGTCTTTATGACAATGAACTAAATAAATTTTACCTTGAAGATGTTAGTATTTTTCAACTTCAACTGACTCAAAAACTTTTAATAAGTGCAACAATAGCAGATTGACAGATACACAGGGCCCTTTAACCTGACCAATTTTTCATGTTATTTCCTTTAATCATATCTTGTTTTACATATTGTTTTATCATAATTCTATTTATTTATCATAAATGGAGTGGCTGTGTGGTAAGTAGCTTGCTGACCAACCACATGGTTCCACGTTCCATGTTAGTCTCTTAAAATTTTAATTTTTCCATTGAGTAGTTTCACCTTTTCCCCATCTTTGTATAATTTATATGGTCCTAACCTACATGTTTTTTCTTTGTTAATCCTTTGGTTAACATCTCTTAACATTTTTTAGCATTACTTTGAGTCCCTGTGGGTAATTAGGAAAAGATTGAAGGTGGGACATGTAGAGATTCCCATTTGGTGTATGCAGCAGAATGCACGAAACACAACTTGATTTATGTTGGTTGTACAACAGAACAATTAAAAGGTTTAATGGGCACAGATTCGATGTCAGGCACAATAACAGTAGTTCGACAGAACTTGCCGAACATTTCGTTTCAAGTGGCTGCAATTTTGAAAAAAACTTGAAAGTGCATATTCTCAAAAAATATTCTGGATCTGCTTCCCTTTTACTTCTCAGAATGCACAAGGTGAAATATGTTTGCGGGTTATTAACATCACACCCTGGAGGAATGAATAAGATGACAGGAGAATATCATCAAACTGTTTGATTAAATATTCTTCTTTTTCTTTTTTCTTTCCTCTCTTTTTTTTTCTGTCTTTTTCTTTTTGCCTGTTATAAAATTAAAACTTAAAGACTACTGATGTAATTCCATCAATGTGTGGACTCTGGTTGCTCTCGTTCATACTTTACATTTAAATTTCTATAATTTTGAATTTTTATCACTTCTTATTTTGAACTTGACAAAGACAGACTTACTGCTGAAATATCATTCAACCAATAAAATATCTACTACAATTGAATCGCGCTCTTCGTCTTGACTGCTTACCTTTGTGAAGAGTTATGTCAATCCTTTTTAAAATATTATTATTATTATTATTATTATTATTATTATTATTGTGGTGATGAACTGTTAAACTTATTAGCACACTGGGCAAAATACTCCAACATGTCATCCTTCTTTACATTTTGTGTTCAAATTTCACTGAAGTTTGACTTTGCATTTCATCTTTTCAGGGTTGATAAAATATGTATTAGTTGAGCACTGGGGTTGATTTAACTGACTTACCCCTCCTTTGAAATTGCTGGCCTTGTGCCAAAATTCGAAATCACTGGTGTTATTATTGTTAAGGTGGCAAGCTGGTGGAATTAATAGTGTGTTGAACAAAATGCTTAGCAGTATTTCATCTGTCATTACATTCTGAGTTCAAATTCTGCTGAGGTTGACATTTTCCTTCATCCTTTTGTGGTCAATGAAATAAGTGCCATTTGTGTGCCATGGTCAATGTAATTGACTAGCCCTCTCCTGACAATTTCAGGCCTTGTGCCTATGATAGAAATGATTTTTATCATCACCATATATATGTGCTGGCATGGTTATGTGGTTATGAACTTCACTTCACAACTATATGGCTCTGGGTTGGCAGCTTAAGCAAATATCTTCTACTATAGCCTCAGGATAACCAATATCTCATGAGTGAAATTGGTAGATAGAAACTAGGCAGGCTGTCATGTGTGTGTGTAAATGTTATTCCATGTGTCTTTATTAAGTGTCTTTGTTCACAGTCTCCAGTATGCAAAAACTCATGTAGTTAACAGCTTTCAGTGGGTAATGATCAATAGAATGAAAAAAAAATACCATACATGGAAAACAGTTAAAGGTTGGTAAAAGGATCAGCTTTTAATCATTGTTGTCCATTTGTACATTACACATGTACACACACACAGACATACACAATCAAAGATTACTATTTCTGAGGATTAAAAAGATGGATATATATAATTAAATATTGATAATAATAAATTATTACTTTATATTTAGTATTGAGTACATTTAACCAATGTACATTGTACACACAAACACACACACATATATCTTATATCTTTGTAAGTATATTTCTGGTTTCATGTACTGCAGTCATGCTGGCACACTATCTTCATATGTCTTAGTTTATTATATATGATCCATTGCTTTTGTGCCATGACCCCATTTTAACTAGCAGAACCATTCGAGACAGTTGCCAACAGTAAAATACTGACTTTTTTCACATATTGACTTCATGTAGTTTAATTAATTACACTGTTCTCTCTCTCTCTCTCTCTCTCTCTCTCTCTCTCTCTCTCTCTCTCTTTTTTTTTTTTTTTTTTTT
>NC_068989.1:30594811-30597980 GCF_001194135.2 Octopus bimaculoides | reverse complement strand
TATATATATATATATATATATATATATATATATATATATATTCCTTTTTAAGCCTACAAGAGTTGTCATACTTCTTTGTTTTGGAAGAGAGGTGAAAGGTTGGAAGTGGAGTTGAAGTATATTCATCTATTTAATTTCAAAAGCGCTTATAAATTAATCTGTGGAGCACTTTGAAGCGATTAGCACTAGGGGGATTTCTATAATTAGTATTTGTTACTGCTTTTATTTATTAATTTATATATTATGAATGACCAGAACAACCATGTCAGCTTGCATTTATCTCAGCCAGTTTGATGAATGGAGGATGATTGACCTGCTTTATTCCCTTTTTAAAGATTAATACCAGAGTTTTCAGCGAAGTAATCTCATTATCTGTTGATTTATCTATTATTTTTATGTCACTTTTCATTTTTTTTTTATGTATAGTATTTTTATGTATAGTATATTTATGTATAGTATTTTTTAACTGTGCTATCACTCTGCTTTTATTATTTGGCTGTTTCATTAGGCTGTGAACTTTCAGCAACAATGTTTAGTATAGGTGATAAATTATTGTAGCAAGTACAGAAATTAATTGATCCTTGATGCAAGCAATCAAATTACTGATATAATTTATGTTTTTTTATTATTTTTTTTGTTCATTTTCCCTAAGAACTGAACATCAACTCTCAATTGAAATTGTAAGTTTATAAATTTACATGTGTAAAATATTTCATAATGGGTGCTAAATATTTCCATCTGATAATGATAAAACCGATGCATACAAAACTAATGAAACATCAATACATACTGGAACATAGTGACATGTCTATTTTTTCTTGAATGATACAACTACTAAAGATGATAATGTATTTGTGTATTCCTTCCCTATTCCTACACAAAACAGATTAAGTTAAGCAATATTATGTAAAAGATATTATTTTTGTAATATCAACAACAGCTGTTTTAGATGGATTTTTCTATTCTGAGACTAACTAGATTAATTAAAGAGTTAGAAATTTGATATGTTTGACATAATTACTTTAAAAAATTAAGCAAAAAATGGATTTGTTGAGGAAAATAGTACTTTTTTCTTGGAAACAATGAAGAGTTCTGTTTTGACTTGCTTTGGTGAAAAGTTAAGAAAAATTGTTGCTCAGGAAGGTAACAATACTAAACCATGTTTGAAAAGTGTTTTGAAAATTCCAGTAACCCCAGCCACAGTATGTATTTAATGAAATATCTTATTGCTATGTAACTATATCGTTTTAATTTTTACCTATTTTAAACACTGCGCAAGACAATCACATATATTCAGTAATTGTTGAGCACTAGTGTCTGGCTACTTTTTAATTGATAATATGTAGACTTTAATCCATTAATTGGCTATCTAAGGTAATTTTTTTCATTGTTGTATAAAAATTATTTAAATTTATAAAATTAATACTTAAAAGCTGACAAAGCTAATTAAAACAATTTTATCTAAATTAAATCAGTTCTGTCAAAGCTAATTAAAACAGTTCTATCTTGTTCTCATTTTTAGAAGAGTCCTTATCTTTTGAAAGTGAACTTCAGATGCATACATACACACACAAACACATGCACACATGTACACACGCACACACACATACATACACACACAAACACATGCACACATGTACACACGCACACACACATACATACACACACACATACACACACAATGGACTTCTTTCAGTTTCCTTCTACCAAATTTACTCACAAGCCTTTGGTTGACCTAAAGCTATAGAAGAAAATACTTACTCAAGGTTTCAAGCAGTAGGGTTGTTTCTCAATCCCTGTTGTTGTGAAGCAAACTTCTCAATCAGAAATCCCCACCTGCACTTCAACAAAAACAATTTAACACTATCATTATTGCATCTACATATTATTAACAGCAGTAGTATGCTGCATACATTAGGCTGAGGAACTGTTCACTATTTGATAAGCCACTTACATTGTTTCCCCCCTCCCCCCGCCAAAAAAATTATCCTCTCTTGATACATGTGCATGTATTCTTCTTCCATATATTTTCACTGTAAATTCATTTTAACTGGCCATTTTCTTTGATTGAAAATCCTAACATTTCCAAATTGAGTCTTGGGTATTTACTAACATAACTGAGTGCACCAATGGTTATTAATGTGAATGTAAATTTATTATCAGAGTAGAGGAGTTGCTGTTTTGGAAACAGTTGTTCATAAACATTTTTCTTCTTGCTGGGTTTAGAAGTGACTTTCACATCTTTAGAGTAACTTAGCTCTATGCCAGTTATTTTCTGTCCCAAATAATTATGTCAGGTCTGTTATGCTTGCACTTGGTAGAAAGTTTGATGAGAATGTTCCATCAATATTCCTTGTATGTATATATTCCATAGCAGAGGTGTTGTTTATATTTATCTCAGGACAGCTTTCTTTGCAGATGGCATTATCTTTTATCTTGTACTTGTTTCAGTCATTAGACTATGACCATGCTGGAGCACTACACTGAAGAATTTTTAGTTGAATGAATTGACCCCAGAATTTTTTTAAAGCCTGATACTTATTCTGTAAATCTCTTTTACTGAACCACTAAGTTACAGGAACATAACCTCACCAACACCAGTTGTCAATTCTACAGGAGATCAATTATAACAAATATTCATTTTTAGATATAGTGAAAAATAGAAATGATTTTATGAAAAATCTATTATTTTTATTGTCATTCTATTTATAGTAGTAAAGTATGGACAACATTGTTCACAAGAACTCAGCTTTGTCATACAAAACAAAAAGCAACAAACTGGTAGCAGACTTAGTTAGGATAATGAATGTGTCCCCACTATGCGAACCCTATGAAACAAAAAAATCATGTACCGAACTTCATGCACCACATGCAATTCTCTGGATATGACCAAAGACTCGAGGTATTTCGTGTTGCAAGACAGTGTAGGAGAGAGAATAGTGATGTTGTAGGAGAGAAATGTGTTCGCATGGATGATGGTACGCTTGCACTAAATGAGGCTGCAAAGAAAGAGGTCTGGAGATGCCACTACGATAGATTGCTTAATAAAGAGAATGAATGGGAGAAAGAGAGCCTGCCGTATGTCGACCCAACAGAGGGACCAGCTATCCGAGTTGACAGTACCAGGGTAGATAAAGCAATTAAGAGTATGAAGACAGGGAAAGCCCCC
>NC_068989.1:30589942-30593045 GCF_001194135.2 Octopus bimaculoides | reverse complement strand
GGCCTTGTAGGGTTTTCGAGCGAGATCGTTGCCAGTGCCTCTGGACTGGCTCTTGTGCAGGTGGCACATAAAAGACACCATTTCGAGCGTGGTGTTTTCCTTCAGGTGGCACGTAAAAGCACCCACTACACTCTCTGAGTGGTTGGCATTAGGAAGGGCATCCAGCTGTAGAAACTCTGCCAAATTAGATTGGAGCCTGGTGTAGCCATCTGGTTGCACCAGTCCTCAGTCAAATCGTCCAACCCATGCTAGCATGGAAAGCGGACGTTAAACGATGATGATGCTGATGATGATGACCAGAAAGATAGGATTCGTGTATACAGGAGAGCTAGAAAGAAGTTAGATAGCATCATAAGTAATGAAGCTAGTGGTACCCACCCTAGATACAGAGTTAAAGAATGAAATAATATACAGTTTGTGACAAAGCAAACAGAAAGAACACATAGTACAGGGTTGACAAATATCAAGGAATGATGTTTGCAGAGGCCACACCCAATGGGGAACTAGCCCGTAGATTTAGAAGGCTATGAAGGAGACCAAACTTAACACTTGAAGCAATATGATGACAACAAACAGTCCTCCATACTCTATCAACATGCCAAAGACCAACATGCAGGCACACTGGGCCAACTTAACATCCACATTTTACCCAAGCACCTGAAGGACCCATCACTTATGAGTATGTCCTCATAAATGAAGCATTGCCTATACTAATTAGGAAATACACGTAGAAGGTAGTGATACCCCAATACCCATAGAATATGTATACATAAGTACATTTACTGGTAGGCTGTTATGTAGGCAAATCGACCCCAGGACTTATTCTTTGGAAGCCTAGTACTTATTCTATTGGTCTCTTTTGCCGAAGCTCTAAGTTACAGGAACGTAAACACACCACCATCGGTTGTCGTGATGTTGGGGGGGACAAACACAGACACACAAACATATACACACACACACATACATATATATATATATATATATATATATATACACACATATATATGATGGGCTTCTTTCAGTTTCTGTCTACCAAATCCACTCACAAGGCTTTGTTCGGCCCGAGGCTATAGTAGAAGACACTTGCCCAAGGTGCCATGCAGTGGGAATGAACATGGAACCATGTAGTTGGTAAGCAAGCTACTTACCACACAGCCACTCCTGCACCTACACACGCACACACATATATATATAGATATATATATAGGTAGGTAAACGGATATGTTGGTAAACAAATAAATACATAGGTAAGTAGATAAACAAGTACGTAGGTAATATGGACAGACAAGCACACACACACACTAAAGGAGATGGAAATACATAACTATACACACACACACACACACTCCACACACGCATACACACAAAAACACACATCCATGCATAACAGATGCACATACAAGGAAACACACATACACACACAAATACACAAATACACAAACATGCACACACACATATAAACACACGAATATGCAGAATACATACATACGTACACACACATACACATATATACATGCATATACACACACATGCATACATACATACATATGTGCATAGACAAGCACACATGAATGCTGGCACACACACATGCACACAAACAGACAAAAGGAATGCAGCTCAGATAAGGGACAGAGTCAACATCCATTGGCAAGGTTGCAAAAGCAATGAAAATTTTGGAAAAGAAAAAATATGAATAATAGATGAGTGAAAATTGAACCAGTGAGTGTTAGATATTAAGGCAGTAGGACTCTCCCCAGACACAGCAAAATTTGTTTCAATACACAAATTCACAAAACGAATCTTGCAAATCAGATACAAAATGCTATTAATCAAAGTATACAGTAATATAGATTCATTTCAGCTGATCTTACCAATCATTTTCATACAAGATATTAGGTACTTAGATGATTACCTAAGACTGGGTCATCAAGGTAGCTGCTATAGAATGGGGACACCTCTCAGTGACTGAGGGGAGGAAGTGTCACGTCTGGTTTGTGGGTGCTGTAAAAAAATAAAACAATGCCATGGGAGATGATTAATGATCAAATTCAATCAAGAGTTACCCAAAATACCTGAGTGAGTGGACACTGCCAGCAAAGTTGGGTTTGGGTGTGAGTAGTAGGAATTGATATGTGAACGGGGGAGGGGTTGAGGGTTGAGAGGGAGAGGATGTGGGTATGTACCCAAAAACCATAAACTCTGTATTAGTGCATTCATGTATTTATGTGTATGTAGTTGAGTGTCATCAATGTTTTGCTGGGCTCTCAGTTTATGGTGGTGAAAGGATTAATGACTATAAATGTTAGGGCTTCCTAACATTTTATAATCATGGTGGAGTAAGTAGGTAACCAATCACATATTTTCTTTCATGTGGTAACAAGTGGAAGATTTCTGTTTTGCAGTATAGGTAAATGTATGTGTGAAAAGAGCTCTTTAACGCTGAGTAAAGAACTATAATAAAGATGCCTCTTTACCCAAGAACCTACCTGAACTGCAAGAAGGAAATTTTCTGGCACTTCCTCACCTCCAGTATAGAGATCCATTCTCATATTTTCCATAACTGCCACACTGATAAGTGCAGTCATAGGTAATTGTCTAATGGATCCATAAAACTGTATACTTTGATTAATATACCTCCTCTTCAGACAAATATGTAAATGCCAATTTTTTTCTGACTTATGGATTCTTAGATGACTTACGTGCTCCCATGTGTTGCAGAGTATATGGCAATAGGCCACTTGCAATTTGTGACATATATATATATACTCTTTTTTAATCTTTTACTTGTTTCAGTCACTTGACTGTGGCCATGCTGGAGCACTGCCTTTAGACCCCAGGACTTATTCTTTGGAAGCCTAGTACTTATTCTATTGGTCTCTTTTGCCGAACCGCTAAGTTACAGGACGTAAACACACCAGCATCGGTTGTCAAGCAATGTTGGGGAGACAAACACACACACACAAACATATACACACACACATACATATACATATATATAATATACATATATACGACGGGCTTCTTTCAGTTTCCATCTACCAAATCCACTCACAAGGCTTTGGTCAGCCTGAGGCTATAGTAGAAGACACTTGCCCAAGGTGCT
>NC_068989.1:30578748-30589558 GCF_001194135.2 Octopus bimaculoides | reverse complement strand
ATATATATATATATATATATATATATATATACATATGTGTGTGTGTCTGTGTTTGTCCCCCCCACCACCATCGCTTGACAACCGACGCTGGTGTGTTTACATCCCCGTAACTTAGCGGTTTGGCAAAAGAGACCGATACAATAAGTACTAGGCTTACAAAGAATAAGTCCTGTGGTCGATTTGCTCGACTAAAAGTGATGCTCCAGCATGGTCACAGTGAAATGAGTGAAACAAGTAAAAGAATAAAAGAGTAAAAGAGAGTAAAAGAGTATATATATATATATTACATGGAAAAATGTGAGCAAGAGAATATTCTTAAACTTATAAACCCGAAGAAGTACAGGACAAGTTATTACACTTGGAAAAGTTCAGGACAATTTATTACATCTGATAAAATACAGAACAAGAAAATTTTTACTTAAAATAATGCAGCTAAGGATAACATTTCAAATGAAATATTTAGGTTTTGAAAATATTAGCTTTTATTAAGACTAAAAATTTTACTATTTGTTATTACTTGTTACTTCTATTAAAAATAATAAATAACTCAAAATATTTTTGTACTTAAAAAAATTCATTCTTTAAATTATTAATTAATAATTAGAAAGTTGAAAATAGGTTATAAAAATTACAGTAGTACATAATTAGTACACTAATTAGAATAATACAATCTACCTGTAACAACAAATTCACAGTAAAATTTGCTTGAGTTATTGCCTAAGTTACTGCCAAGTCTTCACATTTTTAGTCTTGACCCAATGCCTATCTTTTACATAATGAATTTGCCTACCATATATACTATAATACTTTGCATAAAACTTTAGCTATATTGGTACTTCTGGATCTCATTTTTTAAGTATTCTAGTGTGTCAATATTTCACCAAAATGATGGTACCTTTTTTAATTATAATGTTACTTTGTAAATTGAAGTCAAATGATTTTTAATATTCAAATTTTATCCATAGCTGCAATATTTTACGTATAAATTTTCTTGTTCTGTACTTTACCAGAGGTAATAAGTTGTCTTGAACTTTTCCAAGTGTAATAACTTGTCCTATATTTTTCCAGGTTTATAAGTTTAAGAATATTATTTCTCTTGCTCAAATTTTTCCATGTAATCCATGTTTTTTCCAGGCTATGCTATTATGCTGAATAATAATGTGTTGATTTTTTTCTTCTACTTTTATTAATCCCAGGCTCTGGATTCAATTTTACCCCACCAATAATGAGAAACATTAAAATTTAAGCATGCAAGCAATATTTATTTTTAAAAATAATGGACTGCTTGTTTTGTATATATAATTATTATATTCAAAAAAATTACAAAAAAATGTGCAAAAAATAAAGACTTCCTTTTGTACCCCCCACCCCTAAAAGGCCCTTTCTTTTTTTTTTTTTTACAGAAACCCTCGTTTTCAGGTACAGAGATTCTGAATGTGAAAAAAATTTCAAAATTTCAATCCCCCCTCCCCTTGGTATAAATCTATGCAGAAAGATGATTAGATTGATCACATAGTTTTTTCATTATTAGGCAGCGAGCTGGCAGAAATGTAAGCACACCAGGCAAAATGCTTAGCGGTGTTTTGTTTGTCTTTATGTTCTGTGTTCAAATTCCGCCAAGGTCAACTTTGCCTTTCATCCTTTCAGGGTCAATAAATTAAGTACCAGTTGCATACTGGGTCCATCTAATTGACTGGCACCCTCCCTCAAAATTTTGGGCCTTGTGCCTAGAGTAGAAAAGATTATTTTATTACAAATACTGTGTAGCAGTAAGTTACAATAAAGTGTTCATTTATTCTTTTATTTTGTTTGGTCAACTGATTTCATTTTCAGGCATTGTGTATACGCACTCATATTGTTTCATTTTCTATCATCGCGCGTTCCAAGGTTTATCTGCCATAAATTCCAACGGTATATAACTTGAAATTTCTTTGATATTTTCAACGAATTCGTGTTGAATGTGCATCACATGCAGATGTGTGTGGGTGTGTCAAGAGTGTTTGTTGGAGATTTGGCTGTTATTTCGGTACTCATATTTTTTGTAACTGCCCTTTCAAGTTTCATTTTGTAGAAAAACAAAAAACACTTTGTTAATTTCCAATACTTTCAGTTGTAAAACAAAAATAAACAAAAAAAAGAACACTTTAACTTTTTGTCACACAGTATATATAATACCTTTTTTTACTGTGGGAAACTTCTCTGAAATTTTATCGCCAAGAAACAAAGCCAGCCAGTATGGGATTTTGTCGAAACTCATCTCCACCTCTAGGAATAACTTTTACCAAAAAAATTCTGATATAATCGGCTTCTAAGCCATATGAAACGTATATGTAAAAAGTTTTATTAAAAAATATGTGCGAAAAAGTGTTTGTGTGAGATTTGGCTGTTATTTCTAGCATGTGGATAGACTACTTGAAGGCTTATTTAATGTGTACTGCCTTTTTTTGCCAATTTTTTTTCAGATTTGTAATTTCCGTACCTGAAAACGGGCGTTTTTGTAAAATAAATAAAGGGGTGGGGTGTTTAAGGGGCGCAAAGGGAAGTCGGCGGGGATCTTTTCCTTTTGATGGGCAGCTTAATCAATTAATTTTCTTTAACTAAACACTTTGAAACTTCAGATAGTGGTAGAGTGTGTCATATAGAACAACTTTTACTCTTAGCGTTGTTGAGAAAAGTTTCTATTTCCGAAGCTATTTCGTGTTAAAGTTGTCGTATTTTGGTAATTTCAATCAATCAATGACATGTATTCAGCTGAATAAAATTACTGCTGTTGTTTGTCAACAACAACTTCCGGTGGTGTATATTTCGTTTGTCACTGTTACCTGCTAATAAAGAAATTTTAAACCAAAATGCATACTATTATAGTAGTGTCCTTGGAAGAGCTAAATATAAGGGAACTAATTAATGTATCTTTGAAGATTCAACGGGAATCTTAGATAAATCTCACTCTCACACCCTGATAAAAATAATTTTAATAAGTTTAGAACTGAGTCTAAAAGTAGAACTGTGTTGGACAATAAGTTCTTGCCTAAGCAGTGTCAATAATAGCCTTAATAGCTCATGAATGGTGATGAATTCCACTAAATTACAACATAAATATAAGCAAAATACTACCTGTATTATATAAGTGTAATTACAGCTGGAAAGTAGGCAGTAATTTACTTGTGAGTAAGAACCAAGCTACTTCTCTAGGCATAGCTTCAGCAGCCAAGATTCATAATGACTGCTATGAACCCAGGAGATTCAAGAAAAATACAGGTAGATTACATAACAAGGAAGTGATCTAGCATAATCCATCTAATGTTCTAAATGTAAATCCTAGATTGCTTAATGTATTTTTTTCACAATCTTGGAAAGAAACTTCCCTCCTTCTAGGAGATATAAGAAAATCTTTAACATGCGCATGATTAAATCTTCATATTCAACAACACTAAATGTTGCTGAGCATATAAAAAGTTGAAGAATATATTTACAAATAATGTAGAGAACCAGAACGTTTCTAATTTTAATCCTAATTTCCAGCATGGAAAATTTTGAACTCAGCTGTTAAAGTAACAGTGTGGATAACAGAATATCTGACAGCTCACAGATGGTAGAAATAATATCTATGGCACTAACAGATAGCAGTAATGAATGTGAGAACAACCAAAGTAGGCATAATAAAGTAAGAAATATTAGAACAAGTAGGTATAGCTCTAATTTGAATAATAATAATAATGAATCCAGATGTCTTGTTAACACCACCAACCCTAGAAATAGTGCTTCAGCTTGGAACTTGACTATGTGCTATTTTAGGAGACTTATCAAATACCCTCTGAGAAAACAAATGTTTTATTGACAATGTGATCTACAAATGTTCAATCCTAATGTCCAAAACAATATATAATTATATTGGCATAGCTTCAAACTATTTTAAAGTTAGATTACATAATCATTTTCACAACTTTCAAACAGAGGAAGCCCAACCATATATTATTATCTAAATTGATTTGGAAATTGAAACAAGGTAAGGAATATTTGATCCTTTGGTCAATAATCAGATATTCAACGTCTTGTATGGGAGGCAGTGGCAATTGCACATTGTGTTACATTGAGGCACTTGCTATGATAAACTGCAGGGGTATCCTCAAAGAGAGATTTGATGAGATCATTATTAGATGTCTCCATTTTATGAAGAGAACATTTCTACATAATACTGGTCAACTAATTTTGTTTACTCATATATTGGAAGAGAGTGTAAATCTTGGGTTTAATTTGGGTGGCTATTTCACAATTCACTTTATGACCTCTAGCCTAACTAATGAATAATGGTATAGATCATAGATATTTCTCCAGCTATAAACTTGTATATGTATGTCCATCAGTATATGCAAACTATGTTTTCTCTTTTTAATATGAGTCTAATACTGATCCTTATGAAATGAATCATGCCATTGGATTGTTCTTGTGTATGAACTATATTTTATGGATTTACAGTTCCCAACTATTATATTGACCATTCTTCTTCTTTTTAACTCAAGTTTTGTTGGAACTCTTGGAGTCTTGCATGTATAGCAGGCTTACTGCTTGCAGCTTATGGTGCCATGCTATCTGTTCTTTTCAACTTTCTAATGTCTTCCTAATTGTTCTGACCATGCCAAGGAGGTAAACCTTTTGTAACAGTTCTACTGGGCATTCTATTGTGATTTCCTTTATATTTCTCTTGATGCCTTCTGATACTGTCCCCAAGGACCCAATTGGCACTGTCTTCACTTTCTTTATTTTCCATAGCTGGACTATTTCATCTTCCTTCTTGATTATTCATGGGTCAATTATATAGCTTATGTGGTATATCTTGTCCATCTCCACTAGGTCCAGTTTGTTATGCTCTAGCACCTAATCTGTCTGGATTTGAAAATCCCACAGAATTTTGCAGGTCTCCTGCTCATACCACATCTTGTCTCTCTCTAGACCCAACTTTTTACACAGAATGTAGTGACACTCATTGTGTCACCGCAACTTGTAATGGTTTTGGCTAAGTCTTGGGCATTCATTCATGATATGGGCAATAGTTTCATCCACTCTAATACACTATTACAGATGTGGCACAGCAGAGACTACTGCTCATTCCCAAGGTTGATCTTCCAGTTTGTGGTCAAAACTTGGTCTTGCACTGCCAGTATGGTGCTCTCAGTCTCTTTTTGCAGTGCTACCTTTCTTCAGCTGGTCTCACCTATATTTTTCAGCAACTTTGGTTGTGGCTACCTGGAATTGATTGTGTAATCTCTTGTGTAATGTTTCTTCGTGTCCATTTTATATTTCTTGCCTTGTTTTTCCCTTTTTCACTACTTTCAATACACCCTCATTCCTAACTGATACTAACAAGGTTTCTTTACCTTAGGATACTAGCAACGTTTCCTTACTTTAAGCTCTTGAGTTCGATATGTATGCAGTCTTCTACACTTATCAGTCCCCTTCCTCCATTTACTGGTCTTCATGTATAGGTGATCAGTGTCTGCACGTGGATGTTGGCCTCTGTTTATTGTTTTATAACATGATTACTCTATGTCACTTTTATTTCCTTCACTATAACAGTGTGATATATAGTACCACATAATGGGGTAGCCATCAACTGTCTCCACTTAATGTATTCCCTAATACTTTGCCACAACTGTAACCAATCCAAAACAACTCTCAACAATTTCCTGTGACTCCATGAACTCATGAATGACACCTTTTACCTTCCTGCGATTTCTCATCTCTCTCAGTCAAACACACTGCTACTTATACAAGTTTGGCTAGTCCATTCCCACAGAGGGTGTTATGATTCTCGCCATAACATCTCTTTTGAGATTTGACTTCTGTAGGAAGTGCAACTTGTTTATTTAATTTTATTCTATTTTTCTTTTTTTCATCATCACCTCTTCTTGTTTTGAGATTTAAATTTCCTCAGAAGTTTTAATACCTCTTTTGCTTAGGGATTATTTCTGGTCATTCTGTTTGATTGCGTTTACTATTGCTGATTCACTTAGATTCAACTTCTTTTAACATTGGAACATCAAACAAGTCATAACAAACAGTATTACTTCTCTTTCTTCAGTATGTCTAGTCTTCAACTGGTTCAAGTGACATTTGTGCTTGCCTATCTAGATATTTTATTATGTACATCGTACTGCCTATTCTTTTCATCACTATGCCATCTTTTCAACCTTGACTTCCATTCTTATATATTTTGAAATGAACTTTATCTCCCACATCAAAATACTTTGTTGTGTTTCATAGTGTTTCCCTATAAGTTTTTTTTTTTTTGTAGGTAACAATTTATCAAAAATTGATTTTATCTTCCAGGCAAACATTAACTCTGTGGGTGACTTGCCTGAACAGGTGTTTGGGTTAGGTGTTATCCTGTAAACGACTCCTATGATCCTGTTTACCTATTATTATCATTGCCATTATTGTTAGCACCATTATTATTTCTGTTATTTGTTGGTATTGTTGTTGTCAGTGGTGATAGCTCTGTTGCAATATGTGTTGTTACTGAGTTGTTGCTGCCGTAGTTGTCATTATTTAAGTTAACTTCTAATCTTCTATTGGCTCAATGGAACTGTGGCTGTCATTGCCAATATTGGTGCTTTTCTGTGGTTGGCACTGTTTTTGCTTTGTTTCTGTTGTGACTGCCTTCTATAGTCATGTTGGCTGTGTTGCTGATGCCATCATTGCCATTTTTTTTGAGATGTTAGTTTTGATTTTGTCTTCACTACTTTCTTTAGCTATTGAGAGATGGCGAAATTCAGCCTGTTAGTTTTGCAGCTGCTATTGCTGTGCAGGTTGTTTGATTGCATGGGTAATTGACAGATCTGGTGGTCAATAGGGGCACAGGCAGGAAGCAATTTCAGAGAGGAGCAGGTTGGACAGAACGTAGCTACAATACAGAAATCTCTATATATTTATACCAATAGACATATATATGTAGCTATTCTATAAACATCTCAAAGTTTTGATTTACAGACAGGGCTATTTCAAAGTTTGAAATAACAGAAACATGCTTACAAATTTAGCATTGAATAGCAGTCATACCAGATAGATAGACAAAGATGGGGGAGAGGAAGATAAAGAGAGTGAAGCATCCAATATGCCAACGTGGGGATAGATTGGATAGAACATAGCTATTCTGATCAATTTAGATCAGTCAAAAGCATTTGATAGGGTCAACCATCGCTACTTGGAAGCAGTCCTTAAAGCAGCTGGTTTTGGCCCCATTTTCAGAGGCTGAATTGCTGCAATGCACAGTAGCACCTGCTCGGTGGTCAAAGTAGATGGCTACCTATCGGAACTGTTTAGTATCGCACGTTCAGTCTGTCGGGGCTGTATGTACTGACTCTTGAGCCACTGCTGCAGAAGCTGGAACAGTTAAGAAGTCTCCTGTTTGAAATTGGACTCAAGAGGACAGTGTTGGCATATGCGGATGATGTCACCATCATGATGTCAAATGCCTCTGAAGTGGAGATGATCAGCTCCATTGTAAAGGAATATGAGTTGGTTGCAGGGGCCAAAATCAGTGCTAGCACGTCAGTGGGATTGTGACTAGAGACCTGGAGAGGCAGATCGATGCCATCAGACAGCATAGTTGGACACTGGACTGATAGACCAGTTAAACTGCTTGGGCTCTCATTTGGTCCTGACTCCAGGTGGATCAGGATTGGGACAAGGTGATGAACAGGATGGCCTGTCTTATCCAGAAATGGGCAGAAAGGAAGTTGTTCCTGAAAGGTCAGCAAGAGATGGCAAATGCCAACATCACCTGTATCATTATTTATTGTCTGACCATTATACCTTGCTCCAGTTATTGCTTGATTAGGTTAGAGTATATCCTGTTTATTTTCTTGTGGTGATTACTAGTTTGAGATAAACTCTACAGGCATGGATATGCTGTCATACGATCTTGCCTGAGGTGCTCGCAGAGTGACAAAACCTTTCTGAATGCACTCGTTCAGTGTCTGAGCATTGCTGACTTGTGGAGTTATGTCGAACAGCTACTGTCGCATGGGGGATGGATCCATGTGTCAGCTGAGTCCATAATGATGATTACCCTGCCATCCTACTTTAATTGGACAGGCAAGGCAGTCTTCCTTTGCCGGGTAGCTATGGTGAAAGAGGTTGTCTGGTGGACAAGACTGAAAGGAATGAGGATAGAAACATTCTTCCTTGGTAAAACCCTATTCAACTTTTTCGAGTTTCACTTGAAAAGGAAAGTGAGGATTGAGAGGGAGGTGCTGTCCCTGAGTGAATTTATCAAAAGGTGGGTGAAAGTTGCAAAAATGGCAAGAGTGTAGACCTGTGAGTTGGAGGAAAGGAGTTGGTATTCAGGGTGATCTTGGACAGTGGAGTTCTCTGATTAGCCCTAGAGGTCCTCCTGTATCAGAAGGACCCTATCACAATCACTTTATTCTTTCTTCTTCTTGTTCTGGTGCCATATCATATGTGAACTCCAACATTTTATGCCTGTCTTTGTATTGTCCCCCTCATCCTTCGCCCTGGTAACAAAAGAAATCATCATCATTATTCTTATTATTATTATTGAGTGAGAGAGCAGTGCACGCCATCAAAGTGACACTGGGGTAAAATATACAAATCCCAATATACCTATCATGACTACACCAGACACATGCATCACAACCATATGTGCGTGACATGGTGATCTCATACCAAGATAAACAGCGCATGACCTCGCAGGTGGGGCCCAGTTAGAATTTTTTTCAGGTCGAGTAGCCCATCCCGCTCAAAAGGTCCCTGAATAAGGTTTGTTTAAGGATGTTGAGCAAAACACCCATGTTTCCAAAGGTGAATTATTCAAATCCCAAAGAACTCCTCTCAACACATGGCTATGATGCTCTCCCACTACTTCTGCTCGTGATCAGAGATGCACTTATCGTCAGCCACCAAGGGACATGCTCAACTGGTTAAGGTCAAACAACTGACAAGCAAATCTGTGGTATTAAGCAGAATATTTGCTGTAGCCCATCTTTTATACCAAGACAAAACAACGTACATGATAACACTTCCAATCAATTAAGATCAGAAGCCATGAAAGCCACTGCCTGGTTCTGCATCAGGGCATTCATCATCATCATCATCATTCATCATCATCATCATCATCATCACCACCACCACCATCACCAACACCACCACCAACACCACCACCACAGGTTTTGTTGGGGTTCCTAGAATCTTGCATGCAAAGCAGGCCTATGGTATCCTGCTACTCTCTCTTTTCAACTATCTAATACTTTCTTGACTATTATTGCCATGCCAAGGAGGCAAACCTTTTGTAACAGTTCTGCTGGACATTCTATTCCAGTTTCCTTTATATTCCTCTTAATGCCTTCTGATACTGTTCCCAAGGACCCACCAATAATTGGCACTAGCTTCACCTTCTTCATTTTCCAGAGACAGGCTGTTTTGTACTTAAGAGGGTTGTATCTATCAACCCTCTTGCTTTCCTTCTTGACTAATCATAAGTCAAAGGGGTATGTAACATCAGCTATATAACATATGTAGTGCACCTTGTCCACCACCACTAGGACCAGTTTGTTATGCTCAAGCACATGATCTATTTGCATTGGGAAATCCCAGAGGATTTTACTAGTCTCCGACTTTGCCACTCTCTGTGGTTCGTGCTCATACCACATTTTGCCTCTCTCTAGCCCCCACTTTTTGCACAGTTTCCAATGGAGCACTTTCACTACCTGGTCGTGTTGCCACACCTTATAGTGGTTCTGGGCAAGTGTAGGGCATTCGTTCATGATATGGGCAATGGTTTCATCCACTCTAGTGCAGATGTAGCACAATGGAGACACTTACTCATTACTAAGGTTGACCCTCCAGTTCCTGGCCAAAGCTTGCACTACTAGTATAGTGCTTTCAGTCTCTTTTTTTAGGGTTCCTTTCATCAACCAATCCCACCTATTTTTTCCAGCAACTTCTGCTGTGCCTACATGGAATTGATTGTGTAGTCCCTTCTTGTGTAATTATTCTTCATGTCCTTTTTGTACTTCTTCCTTTGTTTTCCCTTTTTTCTCTGCTCTCAATACTCCCTTGTTCCCGACTGTCACTAGTAAGGTTTCCTTACTTTGGACTAGGTATCTCATTAAGCTCTTGAGTTCGATACACAGAGTCTTTCATGCTTATCCTCCACTTGCTCTCTTCATGTATAAGTGATCAGTGTCTGTATGAGGATGATGGGCTCCATGCATCGTTAGGAGCTTTCTTGACTTCCTGCCCATCTCCTTTAGCTCCTCTGTCCACTTCAGGATTCCAGTGCCATACCGAACCATTGTGACTGTGCTTGAGTTCATTGCTGAAATTATGTTTCTGACATTCAGCTTTGAAGCCAATATTTTTCTCACTCACTGCTGGTACTCTTTTTTTGTCTTTTCTTTCATGTCATGGTGTTTGATTCCATCTGACTCAAGCATTCCCAGGTATTTATAGCTGGACTGAGGTTGAATTGCCTTCATCATTTCACCACTTGGCAACCATATGCCTTCTGTATTATTATTATTCAAGATAGTACGCTTGCTCTTCAACTTTTTGTGGAAGGGTCAGGTACCACTGGTCAGGCGCTCCATCTGCTGTCAACAGCCGCTGAACGGAGGCCTTGGCATGCCGTGGTTGCTGATGCGCAAACATGTGCTCAGGCTACGACATCTCAAGCGTTTCGTGGACGGTGAACAGGTGTGGTTGCCTTTCGTCAGACGCGATTTTCCGCAGCTCGTTTCTTTAACAGAGCTGCAATCCTGGATCAAACGTAGACCGAGAAACGGCGCTTGGC
>NC_068989.1:30573142-30577871 GCF_001194135.2 Octopus bimaculoides | reverse complement strand
TAACCTTTCCTTTTTCGAAGTGCCTCCCCCTTTGGGAGTTCTACTTATTTATTTATCTATTTATTTATTATATCTTTCTCCATCTTCTTCCTCTGTTTAGACAAACTTTCCTACCTTTTCGGACAAAACCTTTTGTAACCTTCGTCCTGTCTTTGTCCTTATATGTTTTTAATTGATATTAGCCCTTGTGGCCAATAAAACGAATTAATTATTATTATTATTATTATTATAATTATTATTATTATTATTATTATCATTATTATTATTATTATTATTATTATCATTATTATGTGAGAGAGCAGCAAGGTGATGCTGGGATACAAATATACAAAGCCCAGCATACTCATGATGACTACTTGTCTGATAAAGGTACACCAGGCACATGCATCACAGTTATATGTACGCAGCATGGTGATCCCATATCAAGATAAACAGTACATATTGAGTAGCCCATCCTGCTTAAAAGATCCCTGAATAATGGTTAAGGATATTGAACGAAACACCCATGTTTCCAGAGGTGAATTATTCAAATCCCAAAGAATTCCTCTCAACGCATGGCTTTGATGCTTCCCCACTACTCCTGTGTGTGATCAGTGATGCACATACTGTCAGCCACCAAGGGACATACTCAACTGCTTAAGATCAAACAACTGACAATCAAATTTGTGGTATTGAGCAAAATATTTGCTGTTGCCCATCTTTTATACCATCTTTATTATTATTGTTTTAGGTATTGGAGGTTAATTATATGGCCAGTCATAGAGTGACCCATGGTTTCACATCCATAAAGTGGTTATATGTCTGTGGCTATTAGAGTCCAACAAGCCATCTATAAGGCTAAGCACTTATGGATGCAGTTAGTCACTCTGTAACCGGCCATGTAATTAACTTCCTATATATATATATCTCCCTTGTGTTCTGGCCAGTAACCCTAACCCATACTCTGTCTCTCTAAACCTCTCTATCTCTAGACCTCTCTCTCTCTCTCTCTAGACCTCTCTCTCTCTCTCTAGACCTCTCTCTCTAGATCTCTCTCTCTCTAGACCTCTCTCTCTCTAGACCTCTCTCTCTCTAGACCTCTCTCTCTCTAGACCTCTCTCTCTCTAGACCTCTCAATCTCCCTCTCCCTCTTTCGATTACCTCTCACTTCACCAGGACTATAAACTAACGCACACACCCCGATTCCCCCACTTGATCTTAGAATCTCTGCTGAAGAATACGAATCCTCTCAGAATGATGTCCAGATAAGTTTTTCTGTCTTTTCAACTTCGTTCATACCCTTCTATTTATGATTCATAACACATTACTTAGTGCTTTCACTATTTTGTCCATTTCATTACCATGTCGTCAAATTCATTCAGTTATTCAAGTTTATTCAAGTTTATCACACAATCATTTATTTCTATAACTCTGTCTTAGTTTAGCTGACCGAAAACTCAGATTTTTCAAATCTATATTACTTTTATCAACATTTGCTGTCTTGTTAAACTATACTATCCAAATCCCAAAAGCATATCTCTCTCGTGTTCTGGCCATTAACCCTAACCCTAACCCTTACTCTGTCTCTCTCTCTCTCCCTCTCCCTCTTTTGATTACCTCTCGCTTCGCCAGGACTGTAAACTAACGCATGCACCCCAATTCCCCTACTCTATCTTAATACCCCTGCTTCAGTATGCCTGTGGTGCAACCACCCTCCCACCCCTCCACCAGTACCGGAAGTTCCAATCCTCTCCACCAGTAACGGAAGTTCCTATCCTTTCCACCAGTTCCGGAAGCTCCTGTCCTCTCCCATCCTTGGACTGTCTCCCATGAACACTTCTAAAGGCTTCACGCCACTCCCACCCCTACTTTAGAGTTTATCTCCTTCTATGTAAGGTAGTGATCATATAGTGCATAAAAATGATGGTGTAGTGTATGCAGGTTGAAGGCTACTGCTTGTTTATGAATTCTGCCAAATGCGAGCTTTCTTTACAGGTACATGACAATGCTGTCCCCCATCCCAGGGTCTCACGGGCCCATACCTCCCACGCCCTCAGGGTTGGCACTCTCAACGTTGGCACACTGAAAGGTAGGTCTGGTGAGATTGTTGAGATGCTTGAATGGAGATGTGTTGATATTTGCTGCCTCCAAGAAGTAAGGTGGAGAGGAGGCTAGGCTAGGTTCCTCACAGGCAAAGAACACAGATACAAGATTTTCTGGGCAGGGAACTCAGACGGGGTCAGGTGCATGGGTATACTTCTTGCAGAGAAATGGGTGGTCAGAGTATGCGATAGAATACTTAAGATTAGATTAGTCCTTCATCATTGGTTAGCAACCATTATCTCGGCCTATGCCCCTCAGCCAGGGCTACCCGATGAACAGAAAGACCGATTTTATGACACCCTCTTGCAGACAACCTCATTGACGAATGACAGAGACCTTCTCTTTGTGGCTGGTGACTTCAATGGACATGTTGGACAACATACAGGGGGCTTCCATGACATACATGCAGGTTATGGTTTTGGTTCCCGCAATGAGGAGGGAATCAGGCTGCTGGAGTTCTGAAATGCAAATGACCTGATGGTTTGCAATACTAACTTCAGAAAACCTGCCAGTCACCTAGTCACCTACCGTTCTGGCAGACACACTAGCCAAGTTGACTACATCCTTGCCAGGAAAAAGGGGAAGATGGCTGCTTATAAATGCCAAAACTTTCCCAGGCGAAGAATGTACCCCACAACATAGACTAGTGGTTAGTGACTTCAGGATCAGACCTAAATGGCTGCTCTGAAGACGACCAGCATGGAGGAGAAGGGTCTGGAAGCTTAAAGATCCTGCGAATGGACAGAGATTTAGAGACTTATTACTTGAAGCCTTTGATGAAACAGAAGGTGATATAGCTTCACACGATATAGAAGACAGCTGGAGGTTTCTACGAGACAACCTGCTGAGGGCCACTGACCAGATCTGTGGATGGTGCAAAGTCCCCACTTGACCCAAAATAACGTGGTGGTGGAATAATGTTGTTGACAGGGCTATTAGACAAAAGGAACAGGCTTGGAAGAACTGGAAGAAGGGTGGTAGCAGGAAATTGTATCAGACTGCCAGAAGTGAAGCTAGGTGACAGACTTATTTAGCCAGAGGGGAAGCAGATAAGAAAAAAATTGCCAATGTTCTGTGCCATGAGGACCAAAGACTTGAGGTATTTCATGTTGCAAGACAGTGTGTGAGAGATAATTGTGATGTAGGAGAGAAATGTGTCCGCATGGATGATGGTTCACTTGCGCTAAACAAGGCTGCAAAGAGAGGGGTTTGGAAATGCCACTATGAAAGGTTGCTCAATAAAGAGAATGAATGGGAGAAAGAGAGTCTGCCGAATGTCGACCCAATAGAGGGACTAGCTATTCGAGTTGACAGTACCATGGTAGATAAAGCAGTTAAGAGTATGAAGACAAAGAAAGCCCCCAGGCCATCAGGAATCACTGCAGAGATGCTCAAAATATCTGGCAGTGTGGGCGATAGCCTAGTCACCCGTATAGTTAACCAGGTGATACACGGAGTCATACCCAATGACTGGTGTAGCAGCACCATAGTCAATTGCTACAAAGGTAAAGGTGACACTTTAGATACAAATAATTACAAAGGTATCAAGTTGTTGGATCAGGTAATGAAAGTCACGTAGAGGGTCATAGCCCAACTAATTAGGGAGAGAGTCAGTTTAGATGAGATGCAGTTTGGGTTTGTGCCAGGGAAAAGCATCACTGGTGCTATATTTCTGGTAAGACAGCTGCAGGAGAAATACCTAGCCAAAGATAAACCTCTATACCTGGCTTTCGTTGACATGGAGAAAGCCTTTGACAGGGTCCCCCGTTGCCTTATCTGGTGGTCAATTAGGAAACTAGGGATAGATGAATGGTTAGTGAGAGCTGTGCAAGCCATGTACAGGGATGTTGTCAGTAAGGTGAGGGTTGGCAACGAGTACAGTGAAGAATTCCGGGCAAAGGTTGGGGTCCACCAAGGTTCAGTCCTCAGCCCCCTCCTATTTATCATAGTCCTCCAGGCAATAACAAAGGAATTCAAGAGAGGATGCCCCTGGGAGCTCCTGTATGCTGACGACCTTGCTCTAATTGCTGAGTCACTATCAGAACTAGAGGAGAAGTTTCAGGTGTGGAAACAAGGATTAGAATCGACAGGCCTTAGAGTCAACTTAGCTAAAACCAAAGTCCTAATAAGTAGGAAGGCAGACAACCACAAAACTCTTCAGGTAGATGGCCCTGCTCGATTTGTAGAAAAGGCGTATATAGAAACTCTATTAGATGTACCCAGTGTAAGCTATGGATACATAAGAGGTGCAGCAATATCAAAGGAAGGCTAACTAGGAAGTTAGTTTTTGTATGTGGCAAGATGTTCAGGAACAATAAACACTGAAAATGTGCAGAAAACAACTTCTGCCACATTCCAGGGAGAAAAACTAGAAGTAGTTGATAGCTTCCATTATTTAGGTGACCAAGTTAGTTGCGGGGGAGGGTGTGCTGAAAGTGTAGCTGCTAGAATATGAATAGCCTAGGCAAAGTTCAGAGAGCTCTTACCTCTGCTGGTGACAAAGGGCCTCTCGCTCAGAGTAAAAGGCAGACTGTATGACGCATGTGTTTGAACAGCCATGCTAAATGGCAGTGAAACATGGGCCGTGACTGCTGAGGATATGCGTAAGCTCACAAGGAATGAAGCCAGTATGCTCCAATCGATGTGT
>NC_068989.1:30568061-30573132 GCF_001194135.2 Octopus bimaculoides | reverse complement strand
ATGCTAAATGGCAGTGAAACATGGGCCGTGACTGCTGAGGATATGCGTAAGCTCACAAGGAATGAAGCCAGTATGCTCCAATCGATGTGTAATGTCAGTGTGCATACTTGACAGAGTGTAAGTACCTTGAGAGAAAAGTTGAGCCTAAGAAGCATCAGTTGTGGTGTGCAAGAGAGACGAATGTGCTGGTATGGTCACGTGGCGAGAAAGGATGAGGATAGCTGTGTGAAAAAGTGCCACACCCTAGCGGTTGAGGGAACCTGTGGAAGAGGTAGGCCCAGGGAGACCTGGGCTGAGGTGGTGAAGCACAACCTCCGAACATTAGGCCTCACCGAGGCAATGACTTGTGACCGAGACCTTTGGAAATATACAGTGCGTAAGAAGACCTGGCAAGCCAAGTGAAACAATAATCTGAGGCCTCTACCAGGGGTGTAGCCAGCCCACTGATGCATACCTTTCCTTCATTGGACACTAAACTCTGTTTGTAAAGACCTGTTGAGGCAAATGAAATCGATCCAAAATCGTGATTGAACCAAATTCAATGACTGGCACCTGTGTCAGTGAAGCGCTAAGAGCTGTCTGGCTTCCATGCCAGTGGCATGTAAATAGCACCATTTGAGCGTGATTGTTACCAGCGTCGCCTCACTGGCACCTGTGCTGGTGGCACGTGAAAAATCATTCAAGCGAGGTTGTTGCTAGTGCCGCTGGACTGGCTCCTGTGCAGGTGACACGTGAAAAATACCATTTTGAGTGCGGCCGTTGCCAGTACCGCCTGACTGCACCTCGTGCTTGTGGCATGTAAAAGCACCCACTACACTCTCAGAGTGGTTGGCGTTAGGAAGGGCATCCAGCTGTAGAAACTCTGCCAAATGAGATTGGAGCTTGGTGCAGCCTTCTGGTTCGCCAGTCCTCAGTCAAATCGTCCAACCCATGCTAGCATGGAAGGCAGACATTAAACGATGATGATGATGATGATTAGATATTATTGGTTTGATGTTTAGAGTGCGTCTTTTCTGAATATATGATCTATTGATGATATATATGATGTTGTTAGACACATTTTTGGTATTCAGGCCATGATAATTTATGCCTCCTTTTTTCAGGAACAGTCAACGGCATTGGAGAGCATAAAGATTAAAGTTGTAGTTGAGAAAATGTTATCTAACATGGAGGACTGGAATTCATCTGAATATTGGGAAGGTGTTACTTGTATCATGATGATTTGTGCCATGTATCAAAATGCTAAGATAATGACTGCTGCCCATTGCTCTGTGAACATTGTAAAGGCTATAAGACATGACATGGATACACCTCATGTAACACAGAAGCCAAGTACCCCACAAATTATGATGGCCTTTGAGTGTGACTCCTGTGAGGGTGACATTGTGCCACTCTACATCCTTCAACGGGGAATTTGGCTCAATCTAGCTGGATGTATGAAACTGCTAGAGAGTGTGGTCAAACCCTGGCTGGGGAGAGTTACTGCTAGAAGGCCATGTGTGTAACAGCAATATTTGGCTTCCTTGCTATACCACCGAAAAAGTCATCAGTGGTTGTCAGAGAATTTCTATGATTTCACCAACAACAATTTCTGGTCTCCTAATTCCCAGATTGTAATCCCATGGATTACTATGCAGAGGCATGGTTGAGAAAGATACCAACCACTCAACACCAAAGCCTAGCTGGTGGCTAGGATCAAGGAGCTGTTTGAAGATCCTCCAAGGAACCAAGTGAAGATAGCATGTGCCAGATTCTAGAGCTGTCCTGAGGTCAAGGTGGAAGCTGAGGGCAGCTACTTTGAATAAGCTATTATCTCCCTGCTATAATCAAGTTGATATACTTCAATTTTTCATAGTATTTTATCTTTGGATTGGATAGTGTATTTTCTTCACATGTTTCCAAACAACATAGCAAAATTTCATGTTAAAGTGGTGACCCCTGATTAAAGAGCATGCTATATTAATGACACAGTGTTGACAAGTTGCCACTGCCGATGTCATCAACCAAACTGTGAATGCTCCATTGTGTTGTTGCAAAAACTTCATCTTTGCGTCATTTTCATTGCAGGGAGAACTTTTTCCACCAAAAGATAGCATATACAACTTTCTTGTGATTTTCTTTTTCTTTCACTTTTTTTTAAAGATTGTATAGACTTTTAATCACTGACATTGGCATCTTTTGTTGCATTCCATTTTTTCACATTTTGCATTATGTTCTGTTTGCATTTTTTTACTCTGTTTTACTGCATATTTCTTTGCATTTATTTCACTGTTACATTGTTTGTTATGTTATGTTTGTATATGCCTATATGGTTATATTTCATGCATTCACTCGACATATCATGACATGTTACACAACATATAACATATGGGGGTTATTCTAGCAGAATGTCTTCTCAAGCCTTTTCTCATCCGGAAAAAGCTGTTTGCGTGCTTTGTTATGCATTTTCTTTGCTGGTTTGTAGGGCGCACAAGCTACCTCTTATGAATGCATTTTTCTTTGCTTCACTTAGCATTCCATGCATTTTCTTCTTTTGGTGCTTGATCAACACCAAATTTCTTGCATGTTGAAACTTCTTTCTTTTGCCACCACCTTCATGACTTGACTCGCTTCACTAGTTTCTTGCCTTGCCACTTCTGTGAGATTATTGCCCGGCTTCTATTAGTCACTGTTGCTTTTCTAGCACCTACAACTTTTGCCACTGCAAACAACTCACTGTTTTGCAGGTAAAAATTCTTGGTACTGCCCATTCTCACAGCAGCCAACATCCTTCTCTCATGTACCTTGATTTTTTGCACCCTGTGATTTCTACATTTGCTGGACGTTGGTTCATGACACTTGCACATCAAGTTTTGCTGGCTACGCGACTTTGGTTCATCTCTCTTTGAACTTTAGACTTTTGTACGACCTATTTGGAAGTCAGGCAGCGTTATGAAAGTTTTTTCACGCATTTTTGCATTACTCACTCAAAGCATGGTGCTGTCATGCTTATTTCATTACCCTTCCTTCCATGCTACATTTCTTTCATTTGTATTGTTCATTTCACCTACCAGTTTATTCTTCGGGGGTGGCTCTGTAACATGTCTGAACTAGCTTTGGTTTAAAACATGCACTTTTGGATCTCAAGTAGGCTCAGATGACACCGTAAGTTTTCAATCTGTGATTAGCTGAATAAACAGGCTCCCTTTAACAGACGTTTTCTGCTATATCTGATTGTTCAGTTGAGTTCCTTGTCTCACTTCTAAAGGACTCCTGGCATATTGTAAGGCAAAAATATCATGTGTTTAGTATAAGCAATGAAAGCTAAGACAAAATAATTGTTATTCTGCCATGTATTTGCCTTCAACTCACACTCAGTTTGATAACAACAACCTGCGCATTGGTGTTTATCTGGGAGCTTGGCCTCCACATCTGTGAGACCCATAAATGCTGCTGTTAGGACTGGATTAACTCCTATAGTGACCCTAATGACTAAAAAGGTTTTCCTGCCCCTATATAGGATCTTTTTCCATTTTCTTCCAACCACTTGAAGATTTTTCTTGCTTCCAGTTCACTCAGCTAGCCAAAATGAGTTGTAGCTGTAATTCAAAGGGGCCAGTCTTGTCATATTCTGTGTGAGGCTAAATCTCCTTGTGAACTACATTAATGATATGCATGTCTGTGGAGTACTCAGCCACTTGTGAATTAATTTTATCCTCATGTAGTAATGAAAAATGAAAGTGACATCCAATATTTGCTGTGTCTTTGTATCCATATATCAGCATTTCTTTTGATCTATGTATCTACTGTCTCTCTGATTTTCTCTTTCACTTCCTCTGTGTCCCTCCTTTCTCCCACTTTTAATTTAACAATGTGTGTATGTATCTATGTATCTACTTTTCTTGCGATGTGATAAACGTTTAAAAACACAAAACTAGTGCTATCACTACTCACTGTCTTTTTTTACTCTCTCACTCTTTCTTGTTCTCTCTGCAAAATATAGTCCTAAAAATACATTAAGGTTGGATTAAATGTTTTTGCAGATTCATAAGTACTTCAAGAAGTTTACCATTCCACTCATTTCAAGGAGAATATTCTTAGTTTTTAGAGATATTCAATTAATTTTGATTTATTATTTGTTTTTTGTTTTCACAATTATTATTCTAATAATTTATAATTTTTCTTACTATATTAAGTGTAATGCGTTTATTTGAATTTTAAAAGTATATTTTTTTGCATGAAGACTCCTTAAACAATGTTCTTGTCTTGTGTTAATTAGATTAAATTTAGAAACGAAAATTTAGTACATTTCCTCAATACAAAAATCACATCTTTTACCCACTATATTATATGGATTAACCTTTCTAATAATATCCCAGCCAATTGAATATACTTTGTTACTATTCTTCAGCAACCAAATTGATTTACTTAGGTTCATATGTATTTCTTTTGTTTCTATCACTGAAAGAATTTTCCTGGTTAGCTATTCTTTGTTTTTATAAAACATGAACAATGTTTTCTGATGTAACTTTGAACATGTAATATATATATGTATGTATGTATATATATATGTATATATATATGTGCATGTATATTGGCCTGCCTGGCCCACCTGACTGGCCTTCATAGGATTTTCGAGCGAGATCGTTGCCAGTGCCCCTGGACTGGCTCTTGTGCGGGTGGCACATAAAATACACCATGTTGAGCATGGCCGTTGCCAGTACTGCCCGACTGGCCTTCGTGTGGGTGACACGTAAAAGCACCCACTACACTCTCTGAGTGGTTGGCGTTAGGAAGGGCATCCAGCTGTAGAAACTCTGCCAAATCAGATTGGAGCCTGGTGTTGCCATCCGGTTTCACCAGTCCTCAGTCAAATCGTCCAACCCATGCTAGCATGGAAAGCAGACGTTAAACGATGATGATGATGATGATGATGATGATAATATATACATGTATATATTTATATATACACATATATATATGTATGTATATATATATGTACATATATATATATATATGTATATATATATATATATGTATATATATATGTGTGTGTGTGTGTGTGTGTGTGTGTGTGTGTGTGTGTGTGTGT
>NC_068989.1:30553434-30560842 GCF_001194135.2 Octopus bimaculoides | reverse complement strand
TATATATATATATATGTATATATACATACACATATATATATATCTATGTATATGTATATATATATATATACACACATATATATTTGGATATATATATATATATATATATGGAAAATTCACAAAAAAACACAAGACGAAGACACGTGGTGTAGAAAACAAACAGATGTATTAGCATAACGCTCAAGAATTGAAAAAGTCTAACATTTTGAGCTTACGCTCTTCCACAGAAAGGAACACAGAAGAAAAGAAGGAGAGAAAAAAATGTGTGTTGTGGTTAGTAATCTATCATGGCAAATGCCAGACAGAAGGGTCACACAGGAGAGCTAAGAAGGAGAGATAACAATGTAGTAGTGATCCCAAAACGAAGGTGCATGTGTGTGTAAGAGAGTATGTATGTGGATAGAAAGATTTGACAAAAGAGAGGAAGGAGTCTAGATGTTCACGGGAGAGTGAGGTTGCACCGATACAGTCGTCAATATAACAGCCATATAGTTCAGGAGTGGGACCAAACTTTTAGTGCAAAATATTTGAATTAAATCCTGGGGCCTCTTTCTTTACTCAAACAACTATAAATAAAGGGAGATTCTCTGCATAGAGAGAAATATATGCTCTCTAATTGAATCTATTTCTCATATTCTTTCTAACTTTCATATTTCATTCTCTATATACACATGTTTGCATTAATATGTATGTTTGCTTTTAGACAATAGAATTGTATATTCACAAATTAATGCAAATAAAGAAAGCTAACTCATCAGATAAAGGAACATCTTGTTTATATCTATGATTCAAGTCTAAATATATACACAAGATTCACTCAGTGTATTTACAATGTAAGGAAGGTCAGAATTGGACATGATTACAGTAATTTGGTCAGTAAAAAGTAAAAAAAAAGACTAGTATTATAGTGTTATTCATTACTGAAGAATTTCATGTATGAATGCACATACATTAATTACATTAAAAGATTTGTCATCCTTTATTTAAGCAAATTTAAAATGTGTTGAATAAAATGGCACATGCATAACTGAATAAAAGCAAATGATATAAAAAATTACAAAAATAATTTGCAGATGAAAGGACTAAAGAATACAAGATAGTGCTTTTCTCCACCCTTCCTGTCACATTCTTCTTTTCTGAGCCACTTCTATATTCTTCGCTTTCCCCACTCCATACTGATATTCACCATCAACCATACCTCCACCCTTATTCACTACTTTCACCTCTGCTTCCATCTCTAACCATATGTCACTCTTCTCATGCTCTTGTCAACTTACCCAAGTTTGCACTACTGATCCTCTGTTCATGTTCTCTGTTATACTCAACTTCTTGTACCTTGAGAGTACACTCTGACACCTCATCAGTAACATCGTTACCTCTGGCACCTTATCACCAAACATCGCTTGTCTCTCCACCATATGATGGGCTGCAAAATGTTCCTGGCTTTGGATAAAAGAAAATCCAGGAGTCTCAGTTAATTATCATCTTATTCAATATGTTCTCCTCTCAGATTCACACACTTTTTGCAGTAGTCCTTCAGTTTTTCTAAGCCCTGTAAAAGAACTCAAAAGGTTGGACCTCCAACCAGGCCTTTGGTGATACCCTTAAAGCCAGGAATGTTTCAGCACCCCCTAGCACTTTAGCACCTTTCAACATCTAGCATAAAGTTACCTCCAATTCTCTCAGATTAGCCCCAATTCTGTTGAGTGGCTTTTCCTTTCTCTTTTTCTTTATTTTGTTAGTTGCACTAGTGCTGTAAAAAAGCACCCAGTCCACACAGAAAAGTGGCTGACATTACAAATGTTATCTAGCTGTAGAAACCATGCCAAAGCTGACATTGGAGCATGATGCAGTCCTGTGGCTTGTCAGATCCTGTGAACTCTTCCAAACCATGCTAGTATGGAAAACAGATGCTATATTACAATGATGATGATGATGATATATATATTGGCCTCTGTATTCACTTCAAAACCACAGGTAAGGTCTTTGATGTTAAACGCTTTAATGCAAAGTCGAAGACAATCCAGGCCCTTGTTCAAGAGTTCCTTTATGCTGATGATGCAGTTCTTGTTGCTCACACCAAGGAGGACATGCAGGATCTCTTCTCTAGAGCTTCTGTTGCTTTTGGACTTACCATCAGTTTAAATAAAACAAAGATCAAGTTCTCTCAGCAACCAGGCCAACCCTATGTGGAACCTAACAGTTTGTCCAGGGTGCAAGATTAGATGTGGTTTACTCATTCATCTACCTCGGCAGCACTCTCTCTAGAGATGGATCCCTTGATTCTGAAATAAACCTGAGAATTGAAAAAGCCAACAAAGCATTTTGAAGGCTTGAAAATCGTGTGTGATCTGATAGAGGTATCACCTTCAAAACCAAGCTTAGTATATATGAATCTTGCATTTTAATGGTCTCATGAGAGCTGGATGACATATCAGTGCCACATCAAGGCTTTAGAAAGATTCCATCAGACTTTCTAAGGATACTAGACATCAAATGAAAGTCTTTAACACCAGACACCATTGTTCTTCAGCAAGCTAACACATCCAGTGTTGAAATGATCCTCATACACAATCAGATGCATTGGGTTGGGCACCTTGCTAGGATGCAGGATGACAGGTTGCCAAAGCAGTTGTTTTACAGGGGGTTGCAGTGTGGCAAACGTCCGAGACATAAACCTAAGAAACGTTTTAGGGATGTTGCCAGAAGCAATCTTTAGAATCTTAATGTGAAAGTTAAAGACTGGGAGCAGATGACGCAAGATTGATCTGTTTGGAAACAAATGATCTACAATAGATGTAAAGCATTTGCAGCTCAAAGAATTGAACAATCTATCTTGAAATGAGCACTTCGTAGACAGGACTTAACTACAATCCCAAACACTTTTCTGCTTAAAAATATTTGTAAGATCTGCAGTAGAGTTTGTTTGTCAAGAGCAGGGCTTGCTAGTCATATAAGATCTCATGACAGTATTTATTAATTGAAGAGATGGCCTTGTTCTGTAAAGAAATGGCAATCATCATCATATATATGGCACCTTCAACAAGTGTTTTCTATTAAAACCTTGGATCAAGCAAAGCTTTGTGAGTGGATTTGGTAGATGGAAACGGAAAGAAGCCCATCCAGTATATGTTTGTGTGTCTTTGTGTCTGATGTGTTTATGTCCTCATACTTTAGTGGTTCAACAAACGAGACTGATAGAATAAGTAGTACTGAATTGAAAAATAAAATAATTACTGGGGTCAATTTATTTGACTAAAATTCTTCAATGCGGTGCCCTAGCATAGCCTGTCTAATGACAGAAAAAGTAAAAGATAAAAAATATATATATGTACACTGGTAAACAAGCTTGGATGTATGTGTATGCATCTGCGCAGCAGTGTGTGTGTGTGTGTAGAGCAGCAGAATTTTTTAAGTGTGACACAAAAGACAGTACAGTCATTGGCATGGTTGCAAACAAGCCATGCACACCCACATACAAGACCACCACAAATAATAACCCTAACCCTAACCCAGGATTGCCACAAAGCTGACCATCATACCAGTTCTATTAATGAATATCAGAGGCCTCCTACAAAACAACGAATGAAAAGTTGTGTATCTGAGAAATATTTCTGCAAGCAATCAATATGCATTGCACTTTCAGGGACACATCTGTCTACAGATATAAATGATGCAGACATACACATACCAATGTATGTTGTATTCTATATAGACAGAAGAAAAAGAAGTCATGGTGAAGTTGTGTTGTACATCTGTGAAGATGTCACACCACTAACCCTGTTGTCACATTCAAACTCAGTCAGTGACACACTCATAGTACATTTGAAGCAACTTGATGTGGTATTATGCACAGTCTATCATCCATTTGACACCTCAAATCTCAATGTCAAATTTAATAAAAGTACTTGCAAAACTAGATCAATGCATTAATGTACATCTGATGGTTGACTTCAACTTCCTAAACATCAGATCCCTGGAAAGTGATGTATTCACAGGAATGACATGCAAAGAGTACAATCAAGCAGAAAGAATCTCTGCTTGGTCTCACAAAAATTATGTTCACAGAGCAAACCATATTCTCTCCACCCTGATACAATAACATCTTAGACCTCTGCTTCACCAACAATGCGGAACTTATTCACAGTATGAAGTTATCATTGACAATTTTCTCAGACTACAATATGATAGAACTAACAATGTATAGTCCAAAAGTAATTAAGATGGCACCCAAACACTATCCAGTTTAAACTTCTCCAAGGCTGATTGGAAGCCAATTGAAAAACAGATACTTCAGCAAAACTGACTTAAAAGTCTTACTATTCAAGATATAGACATAAAACTTAAAGAATTCATGTCAATAATGCAGGCCATATGCATTAAATTTGTCCCAGAAAAGATAGCCAATACATACAAAAGCATCATTGTGTGAGACAGGAGACTTCTTATGAGATGGAGAATAAAGATGTCCAACAGCTTAAATAAACAACTTAATGACAGCAAAAAAAACCCACCTCAAAGAGGCACCCTTAGAGATTGAAAGTAAACTCAAACTCTCCCATGAAAAAGAAAAGGAACAAGGAGAAGCCAGGATAGTAGAAAATATAAAAATGTACCCTAAAAACTTTCTACAAGTTTGCAAAAGAATCCGAAACAGTGCACTTTGAAATAGAGCCACTTGCTTGAAGACAATGCCTCACAAACTGCTGACCTAAGGAGATTAAGTGAAGTGGTATAGAAACAGTTCCAAAGTGTCTTCACCTTTCCCCAGGGAAATATGCAAATAAGCAAGCCTGATGAGTTCTTCAACACTGCAATTCCACATGGAAAAGAAACAGCCATCAATTACATTGACAAAGGAGGAAGATATAATATTGGTCATTGATGAGATGAACACAAATTCAGCAATAGGTCCAGAAGAATTTCCTGTTGTTCTTTTTAGGACATACAAGAAAGCTTTTGAAAAACTACTGCAGATGCTTTTTCAGTTTCCTTGAAATGTTAAAAGAAAGTGTATTATACTCTATCCAAGGAGGAGGAAACAGAGCAGATGCTAAAAATTATGGCCTATCTCTCTCTGATCTCACATGTTAGTAAGGTCATGGAATGCATTGTGAGAAGGAGGTTTGTCGGGTTCCAGGAAGAAAATAACTTGCTCACAAACATTAAACATTGTCTCTGTCTTGGGAGGAGATATCTTATCCAGCTACTACAGCATTATAACTAAGTACTGAAACATCAGCTCAACCACTCAAATGTGGATGTGATATGTCACAAACTCCATGACCTTAATATTACTGGAAAATTGTGAGTGGTTGCATGACTTTTTAAAAGGCAAACATCACACAGTTGCAGTCAATGGTGCCTTAAATTTTCAGCAAAGTCCTTCAGGGAACTATACTGGGTCACTACTGTTTGTGGTGGCTCTATAAGATTTATTTTCAGCCATACAGTCAATCTCTCTCACTAGCTATGCTGATGATACAAAAGTGTCACAGGTGGTCAAGGACCCTGATATCCTAAAACTGCGAAACAACCTGAATGCAGTATATAAATGGGCTAATGAAAATAACATGCAGTTCAATGCTGATAAGTTTCAAGCACTCTACTGTTGGCCCACAAACAGACTACAGTTCGAATACACAGAATCAGGGTGTAATGCAATCCCAGAGTCATGTCAGTGCATGACATCACAATCCACATGAGTAATGATGCAACTTTTCATGTACATATTACCAAGATGGCAACACTGCAGGCAAGTAGCTGGATGGATTCTGAGATCATTCAAACCAAGAAGGATATCATGCTACTCATATGAACTTTTGTTCTCAGTCATTTGGATATCTTTTTGTGGTCACTGCAGAATGTCAAACTTGTGACTGAACTTGAGGCAGTCCAGTGCCACTATACAAAGGTGATTGACTCAGTGCAAGAGATGAGCTTCTAAAGGAACTGAAGCTCTACTCCCTAGGAAGAAGGCATGAAAGATGTGTAGTGATGTACATATAGAAGATGCCAGAAGATCTATCTCTAACTTTAGAACTGAAAGTTATACTAGCAACTGACATGGACAGCACTGCATAATACCAAAGATCTTTCTCCTCCATCTAGAATAAGGACAAAGTATTGTAACAGCCTGGGTTTCAAGAGTCCGCAACTATTCACCACTCTGCCAAACAGCCTCAGATATTTGCAAAGTGTATATGTGGAGATCTGCAAAGAACATCTGGAAAATTTTTTATCTGAGATACCAGGTAAGCCCAAATCACAACAGGAGGTACAAAGAAGAGCAGCTCCATCCAGCTCACTACTTCATCAGGAACAATACTTCATTTGAAAAGAAATCTAATCACACTGTAAGGTGGTTCCCCAGCATAGCCTTAGCCACTGGTTGAAACCAGTAAAAGATAAAAGAAAAGATAAGGATGTGTGTGTGTGTGTGTGTGTGTGTGTGTGTGTGTGTGTGTGTGTGTGTGTGTGTGTGTGTGTGTGTGTGTGTGTGCATACATACATACATACATATACATAAATGTGTGTACATACATACATATCATCTGGTCACCTGGATTGACCAGGGTGATTGGCCAAGTCAGCTCCACTTGCCACAGCATTTACTTCATTCCCTTGTGCTTTCACCATTTTCCTCCACATTGCTCCAAACATTTTTCTTGAATCATATTCCCACCTGATTGGAAGTCTTCCGAGTGGTGTCTTCCACTTGTGCAGATACCGATGTGATATCCACCGATTGTCTGTGAACCTTGCCGCATAACCAGCCTGTTGTAGCTTTGCATGATGGTATTCTGCAACAATGTCCTTCACTTCAGTTCTATCCTTGATCTCCTCATTCCGAATGTGATCTCTTAGTGACATTCGCAGCATCACCCTTTCTATGGCTCTCTGTGGCATAAGCAGATGTTGTTCTCTCTTCATCAAGGCCCAAGTCTTGCATGAGTATAATACTGCAAGCTATCAGGAAACAAGGTGTGATGTCATAGTATATCACCCTCCTTAAGGAAGTGAATACCTGGTGTACAATGAATGTGGCCCTATTATCCTCATCAGTGAATATTCCAGTGAAGAAGGGTGTCAAGCAAGGAGACACCATCTCTCCTCGGCTCTTCACAGCATGTCTCAAGATGGTCATATGAGACACGAACTGGAACAGAGGCATAAAGATAAACACAGAACTGCTCATCCATCTAAGATTTGCTGATGACACAGAGCTGATAACAGAGAGCACCAATCAGCTGTAGACCATGCTCGATGAACTGGATTTCAGAAGTTTGGCAGTTGATCTGAAGATTAACCATATGAAAACCAAGTACATATGGTTTGAAGGTGTAGTGATTGGTTGCCTAGCATACATACATACATACATACATATATATATATATATATATATATA
>NC_068989.1:30552989-30553418 GCF_001194135.2 Octopus bimaculoides | reverse complement strand
TACTGTGTCCAAGCGATAGAAATCCCTAAAATACCTCATGCTTTTGAATAACCCTCTCTCTTTTAATCCTTCTCCTTCGATTTCACTCCCTCTCTGTTTTAATCTGTCTCTCCCGATATCTATTTCACTATGTCTATTTCCCTCTCTATATCTCTTCTCCTCCCCCTTCGATTAACTCCTTGCTCCGCGCGGGTTTGGTGCACCCGCCCTTCCACCCCTCCACCAGTACCGGAAGTTCCTATCTTCTACACCAGTACCGGAAGTTCATATCTTCTACATCAGTACCGGAAGTTCATATCTTCTACATCAGTACCGGAAGTTCATATCTTCCTCACCAGTACCGTGACTGTCCCCCATGAACACTTCTAAAGATTTCCCACCCCCACTTAGGGTTTATCCCCTATGTAAGGTAGAGATCATATGGTGCAA
>NC_068989.1:30549505-30550338 GCF_001194135.2 Octopus bimaculoides | reverse complement strand
GATGTTCAGGAGCTATAAACACTGTGAATGTGCAGAAAACAACTTCTGCCACATTCCAGGGAGAAAAAACTAGAAGTGGTTGATAGCCTCCGCTATCTTGGTGACCAAATTAGCAGTGGGGGTGGGTGCGCTGAAAGCGTAGCTGCTAGAATTAGAATAGCCTGGGCAAAGTTCAGAGAGCTCTTACCTCTGCTGGCGACAAAGGGTCTCTCTCTCAGAGTAAAAGGCAGATTGTATGATGCATGTGTACGAACAGCCATGCTTCATGGCAGTGAAACATGGGCCGTGACTGCTGAGGACATGCGTAGGCTTGCAAGGAATGAAGCCAGTAAGCTCCGATAGATGTGTAATGTCAGTGTGCATACTAGATAGAGTATCAGTACCTTGAGAGAAAAGTTGAACTTACGAAGCATCAGTTGTGGTGTGCAAGAGAGACGATTGCGCTGGTATGGTCATGTAGCGAGAATTGATGAGGATAGCTGTGTGAAAAAGTGCCACACCTTAGCAGTGGAAGGAACCTGCGAAAGAGGTAGGCCCAGGAAGACCTGGGATGAGGTGGTGAGGCACGACCTTCGAACATTGGGCCTCACCGAGGTGATGACTTCTGATCGAGACCTTTGGAAATATGCTGTGCGTGAGAAGACCCTGCAAGCCAAATGAGACCTAAATCTATGGCCTCAGCCAGTCCACTTATGCGTACCTTCCTTCATTGGACACCAAACTCCACTTGCGAAGACCTGTTGAGGCAAGTGAAATCGAAATCGAGTTAAATTCGACGAGTGTCACCCATGCCAACGCCGTCTCCTTCATTGGACACGAAACTCAGCTTGCGA
>NC_068989.1:30544071-30544897 GCF_001194135.2 Octopus bimaculoides | reverse complement strand
ATATATTTATATATATATATTTATCTATTTATATATATATAATTAAGAAGGTGAGAAGCAAATTTTAGAGGTCGGTGTATATATTCATTCAATTCATTTCAAATTATCAAAATGGTCCACAATATACAATATACAAAGATGTGTTCACATACATGAGACATGATAAAAAAAAGTTTATAAACACATATACGAAGATTTATAAATATATAAACATAAATATAAATACATAGATGTATTTGTGAGGTCCAAATGTCCGTATTAGAATCAATGGGAGGGGTAGATTAGAAAGTTAGTATAAGACAATTCATGAGGAACCCTGAATAAGTACAAAATCTTACAGCCATTTCAAGAAGATGTAGGTTGGTATGGACTAGCTAACTTCAACCATAGGAGTTATCTATACTTCTCTCATGAGAGTTAAGGGATTCAAAGAGTTGTTAAAATTTTAAGAGATATGAGAGGTTTGAGAATTTTTAAAAAATGATTGTTTTGTCAAACCATACTCTTCATGCAGATGATATAATTAAAATTAAAATTGCAGGTTAAGGCACATTATGAAGCTATATATAATAGTATTTTAAGAAGAATCCATAATGTAAAGGGTGGCTAGATTAGGATCCTATAGGCTAATTATTTTGGGGGAAGAATTTAAAAGTTGAAACATATTTATGTCTACAGGTAATTATGACATCAGATATCTTATTAAGTAAGCTATTTTAGTTGGCACGGATTATGTGGATCACCTCCCTCATGCATAAATTGCAATTTTTTGTGTTTCTTATATGGTGTGGTTTCCATTATGATTGACCAATCTAGACTGACTTCT
>NC_068989.1:30540671-30544025 GCF_001194135.2 Octopus bimaculoides | reverse complement strand
TATTCGCCATGATAAATCGCTGACCACGACATTTATATATTTTTTCTCCTTGTTTCTCTCCTTATTTCTTTTTGTATTCCTTTCAGTTGAAGAGCGTAGCTCGAAACGTCAAAAACTTTCTCAATTCCCGAGCATTAAACTAATACATCCATTTGTTGTTTACACCACCTGTCTTCGTCTGTTGTTTTTTTCGTAAATTCTCCCATATATATATATATATATATATATATATATATATATTCTCTGTGGTAAGGTTCCAACAAGTGTAGCACTCGATCAGTTAAGAGTGTAAAAGATATTATTATAATAAAAACCACAAGCCTTGTGAAATACTGCTACCCAGAGTCTTCTAACTGAAATATTAATATATTTTGCCATTTATCAAGCTCTCAAAACAAGATGGCTTGGTAACAGCATTCAATGCAATCGGAGTTTGTATGAACATGTGCATTTTGAAAATGGCAGAGAAACACAGGCGAGGTAATTAATTTCACAGTAAATATAACAGGTGTCTTACAGATATCAGAATAACATAAGCCAACACTGGAATGGTTTATAATGTGTCCTGTGAATGACCTTTAATTTCTACGCAGATGGAATTTTTAAAACGCTGACATAAAGAAAAAATCTCACTCCTGGTATTTGCACAGTCACAGGAGGTTCTTAAATTTTTGAAACACTACAGTTTTCCAAGTAAGCATATTGAACATCTTTTTGATCTGTTAATAAAGGGTTTGGCCTTAAAAAAGGATCTTCCACTTCATATTAAAGCTAATGTTCTCATCCTTATTGCAGAGAGGGTTGGCTGCATGTCTCTTTTCAGGGTTGAAAGATGTATCTGGATTTGAATTTTTCTTCCACTGATCCAAATTAATGCTTGGTTTCTGTCTAACCATTGTCATAGTTTGCTGATACCTGTGCTTAATAAACAATGGAGAATATATCATGTCTGCTCTAGAGACATTTAGATTTATCTCTGCATGTTCATCCAAGACATATATTAGATCAGTGGAAAGAAAATTTAAATCTAGATCCAACATCCATCTTCAGTCATACTGGGATACTGTCTTGAAGGGTTTTTAATCGAACTAATTAAACCCCAGTACAAAATTTTAAAGCCTGGTACTTATTCTATGAGTCTCTTTTTGCCAAGCCACTAAGTTGCAGGAACATAAACAAGTAAACACTAGTTGTCAAGCAGTGGTGGGTGACAAATAAAGATACACACACATACACACACATGATGAGCTCTATTCAGTTACTGTCTAACAGATTCACTCACAAGGTTTTGATCAGCCTGAGGCTTTAGTAGAAAATGCTTTCCCTAGTGAAAAACAATGGTACTGAACTGGAACCATATAGTTAAAAAGCAAACTGCTAATCACATAAACATATATATATATATATTGGGTCATCCCATAAATAATGCAATTTTTTCAATTGCATAAAATAAAAGTCAGAGGGGGACAGGATACACTACCAGCATCAACTTGCTATAAGTGCAGGTAGTAATTTTACCTTGTGCTTTTTTTTAGTGCAAATTTTGAAGAGGGCAGTTCGATTTTAACAGCTATTTTTTCAAAGTGACAAAGGAGTATATTCAGCATATTTTGCTTTTATGAGTTCAATAAAGGAAACAATGCAACAGAAAGTGTGAGGAATATGAATGCAGTATATGGGGATTGGACAATAAGCATAAGCCAGCGTCAACAGTTGTTCCAGGAATTCCAAGCCAGAAAATACAGTCTAGAAGATGAGCTTTGTCCTGGAAGATCTGTAGCACCCAATGAGAACATCCTGCAAACCCATTGTAAACTGTTGAGGAACTAGCAGAGAAGCTTGGATTTGGTCATTCAACCAGTCATTCAAGACAGCACTAGAAGAAAAACAACTATCCTTGGTTTCTAGATGAAAAGTGTTCTTCCATCTGGATAATGCTCAGCCACATACAGCGAGGATGACATTCCAAAGGCTTGAATTGGAAACAATGCCCTATCCACTCATTATATGAGAGGTAAATAATTCTTTTTTCTATATTTAAAACTAACCAATTGGTTATTGACTTTGGATGTTTGCTTTTAAAGTTAATGTAGGTTAATTTAGAATTTGGTTTATGGTAAGGTACATATCTAACTGTTTTTAGGTTAAAATTTACATCTAAAAAATTATCAGAATTATTCTCTTTTTTTTATTGAAATAGATAGACCAAACCTCTGGAATAAGCAATGGAATTTTTTCTTACACATCTCAAGTTTGCTATTAGATGTGATTTTGATGGGATTTATACAGTGCCCACTATTTCTGCAAATTCACTACTAAAATTGAATAAAAATGTTTCATATTCCAACAAGGTCTGCACCTGTGCAGAATCAGCCGAGCCCATAACAATGTCAAAACAGTCATATGTGTCATGTCTAACTCAACATTTATTGTCAAAGCTAATAATTGATCTTCTAGTCAACAAAAACACATCTAATAGGAAATACATATACATACATATATATATATCATCATCATCATCCACTTTCGATGCTAGCATGGGTTGGACGATTTGACTGAGGACTGGTGAACCAGATGGCTGCACCAGGCTCCAATCTGATCTGGCAGAGTTTCTACAGCTAGATGCCCTTCCTAACGCCAACCACTCCAAGAGTGCAGTGGGTGCTTTTATGTGCCACCGGCACGAGGGCCAGTCACGTGATACTGGCAATGGCCATGCTCAAAATAGTGTTTCATACGTGCCACCTGCACAGGAGATACATATATGTTATATATATATATGTATATATTACATATGTGTTGGCTTATGGCTCAGTGGTTAGAGCGTCGATCTTACGATCGTGAGATTGTGAGTTCAAATCCCAGACAGCACTGCGTGTTGTGTTCTTGAGCAAGACACTTTATTTCATGTTGCTTCACTTCACACAGCTGTAGAAATGAGTTGCGACGTCACAAGTACCAAACTGTATCGGCCTTTGCCTTTCCCTTGGATAACACTGGTGGCATGGAGAGGGGAGGCTGGAATGCATGGGCGACAGCTGGGCTTCCATAAACAAACTTTCCCAGACTTGTACCTGGGAGGGTAACTTTCTAGGTGCAATCCCATGGTCAGTCATGATCGAAGGGGGTCTCAGCATATTATATATATCTGTAATATAAATTGGGCATGGGTATTATATAAATGTATATTACACACACACGCACACACACACACACACACACACACACACACACACACACACACACACACACACACACATATATATATATATATATATATATATTATATATATATAGGCGTAGGAGTGGCTGTGTGGTAAGTAGCTTGCTTACCAACCACATGGTTCTGGGTTC
>NC_068989.1:30539032-30540207 GCF_001194135.2 Octopus bimaculoides | reverse complement strand
TATATATATATATATAGCAATAAGAAAATAGAGAATATGTGGTATCCATCGACTTGCAGACAGTGTATTCCGTTGATTAATTTGTTTATTCTACAACTAAAATGACAAAAACCACAATATACAGATGCTTATGACATACCATGTCATATTAACAATTAAGGTTACAAATATAAAGTACATTTAGCAATTGGAGAATATACAGAAACTTACAACTGTTTCGGCCTAGCGTTGGCATGCCCCATTCTATCTCTATAGCTCCTGTGCGCCGGAGTAATTAGCAGATGAAAATGATGGAATGAGGGTACATGCATGATTCGCTAGACCTCTTCAGAGATTCACAAAATTCAATACAAATATAAAATAAATAATAAAAATAAGAATAAAGGAAAATGAAAATATAAAAATATAAGGCACATAAAAAGCCTACAAACAGTATATAAGACCATGTAAATAATTTTAAACACTCCAATACACATGCCTGTGCCTGTGTACATAACCATACGCAGATATCTATGGATACAAAAGCATAGATAGATGAGTACATATGCGTGCCCAGATGTACATCAACAGTCACTGCCATCACATGTGAGGAGGAAATACATACATATATATATATATATATATATATATATATATGTCCCTTCACACATACGTACATACATACATATATGTATACACAAATATTCCCATACATACATGATCCCTGGTATGAACGTCATTCGTTGCGTTTTGAAAGCTGTTTAAATGTTAAAATTTGTTGGGTGCGTGCATGTCAGTTCTGTATCTGGTGGATGGGTCTATGTGGAAGTTAATTCTAGAGGAGTTATTGATACTCTAATAGTAATAATAATAATGATGATGATGATAATAACAACAACAACAACAGCAACAATAATAATAATAATATGCCAACATTTTGAACTTTGTGATGAGGTACTCCGTTATTCTTCCTGTGGAGAAGATCAGGTCATTCCAGTAATGGGTATTAGAGTTTCTGCTGCTATTTGGGGAGGGATGATTTGTACAGTTAATTCTTCTCATCTAATTGGACAACTGGGTACCCTCCCAGCAGTATATTGGATAGATACTATCACTTAGTGGGTTGAATACTCAACCGCTAAATCCCTTGCATTATATATATATATATATGTATATATTATATAATATATTATATA
>NC_068989.1:30535585-30538639 GCF_001194135.2 Octopus bimaculoides | reverse complement strand
GGACTGGCTTGTGCGGGTGGCACATAAAAGACACCATTTCGAGCGTGGCCGTTTTCGTGCGGGTGACACGTAAAAGCACCCACTACACTCTCTGAGTGGTTGGCGTTAGGAAGGGCATCCAGCTGTAGAAACTCTGCCAAATCAGACTGGAGCCTGGTGTTGCCATCCGGTTTCACCAGTCCTCAGTCAAATCGTCCAACCCATGCTAGCATGGAAAGCGGACGTTAAACGATGATGATGATGATGATGATATATATATTATATATATATATTATATAATATATTATATAATATTATATATATTATATATATATGTATATATTATATAATATATTATATATTATATATTTGTATATATTATATATATATAATATGTATATATTGTATATTCTTTTAGTTGTTTCAGTCATTTGACTGAGGCCCTGCTGGAGCACCGCCTTTAGTTGAGCAAATCGACCCCAGGACTTATTCTCTGTTTATATATATTTATCTTACATAAGTATATTATATATGTATATATTATATATTTATCTTATAGAAATGTATTATATATATATATATTTATCTTATTTAAATATATTATATATGTAAATATTATATATATATATTTATCTCATATAAATATATTATATATATGTTTATCTTATACTCGTTTACTTGTTTCGGTCATTTGACTACGGCCATGCTGGAGCACCACTTTTAGTCGAACAATCAACCCCAGAACTTATTCTTTGTAAGTCTAGTACTTATTCTATCAGTCTCTTTTGCCGAACCACTAAGTTACGGGGATGTAAACACACCAGTTTCGGTTGTTAAGCGATGTTGCGGGGACAAACACGGACACACACATACACTAATATATTTTTATACATATATATATATATATATATATATATATATATATATATATATATATATATATATATATATATATACGATGGGCTTCTTTCACTTTCCGTCTACCAAATCCACGCACAAGCCTTTGGTCGGTCCAAGGCTATAGTAGAAGACACTTGCCCGAGGTGCCACGCAGTGGGACTGAACCCAGAACCATGTGGTTGGTAAGCAAGCTACTTAAAACACACCCACACCTGCGCCTATATATAAATATATTGTATATATATCTTATATACATATTATATATGTATATTATATATATAAATATTATATATATATGTATATATTATATATATATATACACAAATAGTACTGCTGGACTGGCTCCTGTGCATGTGGCATGTAAAATACACCATTTTGAGCGTGGCCATTGCCATTACCTCTTGACTGCACCTCGTGCTGGTGGCACGTAAAAGCACCCACTACACTCTCGGAGTGGTTGGCGTTAGGAAGGGCATCCAGCTGTAGAAACTCTGCCAAATCAGATTGGAGCCTGGTGTAGCCATCTGGTTCACCAGTCCTCAGTCAAATTGTCCAACCCATGCTAGCATGGTAACGATCTCGCTCGAATGTTTTTACACGTGCCACCGGCACAAGTTCCAATGAAGTGACGCAGGTAATGATCACACTCAAATTATGCCAGACAGCTGCTCTGGCAATGATCATGCTCAGACAGTGCTCTGAGCACTCCACAGGCACAGGTGCCAGTCATCGAATTTGGTTTAATCATGATTTCAATTTCGCTTACCCCAACAGGTCTTCGCAAGCCGAGTTTAGTGTTAATGAAGGAGGTTTGGCATGGGTGCCAGTCGTTGAATTTAGATCGATTTCATTTGTCTCAACAGGTTTTCACAAACAGAGTTTAGTGTCCAACGAAGGAAAGGTATGCATAAGTAGGCTGGCTACACCCTTGGCAGAGGCCTCGGATTATGGTCTCACTTGGCTTGACGGGTCTTCTCACGCACAGCATATTTCCAAAGGTCTTGGTCACAAGCCATTGCCTTGGTGAGGTCTAATGTTCGAAGGTCATGCATATATATATACATATATGTTATATATATGTATATATATGTTATATATATATATATATATATTGTATAATATATAGATACATATGTGTTAAATATGTAGATATATGTTATATATATATTATATAATATATATATATATATACATATATGTTATATATATGTAAATTGCAATCGTCTGCGAAAGAAGCTCTTTGACCTTCTCCGACAGCTGTGGCACAAAGAGATTTGAGTTTGGCATTGCTGCTGGCTGTACAATATCTGTCATGTGGTTTATCTTAATCATGGAGATGATTTTGAAAGCTATGGATTTTTCGGAACAAAGTGCCCATGTACAATGATTCAACATGGTATGTTGAATCTTTTGTTTATTTTTATGTATTTTGACAATACTATACTGATGATCAGAAGTTACATATTGTTGTAATAACTGTGAAATCGATTCAATATATAGTTCAGTCTGTTTTTAAGAGGCTAATTTTGAGAGTTGCATTTCCTCGCGTTCGGTAAAAATGTGTTTATTATGGTAGTTTGACCTTAGTAATCTCTCATAGCATGAGACATTCTTGTATAATAATGCCCTTATATAAATATATATAAATATATGCTAGGGAATAAATGATGGATTTTTTTCCTTTATGAGGTTTTTTCACGCTAGCTACTTGATAAGTTCTTCTAAAAGATCTTATCCTATTATTGAGTTAATTATATATATATATATATATATATATATATATATATACGGTAGCAAGTATTTTTAGAAGTTTCACTACCAGTGGCCTATCAGTAGACAATATATTCTCATATAAAATAGTGTACATTTAAACACAAGAGAAACTGCCTTCAACAGGCAGTTTTACATGCTAGAGGAACTAGTCAAAATGACCAAATCTGCATTTAAGAGCAATTTTTAAAGGGAATGTATATGATGATGATGATGATGTATATATATGTGTATGTATATATACATGTATATATTTGTGTATATATATGTGTATGTATATATATATATATGTGTGTGTGTGTATATATGTATATATATGTGTGTGTATATATATGTACATATATATTTGTGTGTGAATATATATATGTATATATATGTAGGAGAATGTACGAAAAAACAACAACA
>NC_068989.1:30534225-30535485 GCF_001194135.2 Octopus bimaculoides | reverse complement strand
GTGTGTGTGTGTGTGTGTGTGTGTGTGTGTGTGTAGCAACTAGAGTCAGAACAGCCTGGGAAAAGTTCAGGGAGCTTCTACCTCTGCTGGCAACTCAGTGCCTCTTGCTCAGGGTGTAAGGTAGACTATGATGCATGTGTGCAAACTGCCATGCAACACGGCAGTGAAACATGGGCTATGAATGCTGAGAACATGTGTAGGCTTGAAAGAAATGAAGCTAGTATGATCCGCTGGGTGTGTAATGTGAGTGTAAGTGCCCTGAGAGAAAAGTTGGGTATAAGAAGCATCAAATATGGTGTGCAAGAGAGGTGACTACGCTGTTATGGCCATGTGCTATGTATGAATGAAGACAGCTGTGTGAGGAAGTGCCACTCCCTAACTGTAGAATGAACCTGTGGAAGAGGTAGACCCAGGAAGACATGGGATGAGGTGGAGAAATATGACCTTGAAGCATTGGACCTCACAGAGGCTATGACAGGAAACCAGGACATTTGGAGATATGCCGTGATTGAGAAGACCCGGCAACTAAAGTAAGATCACAGCCACGCACGTCCAGCCTTGTTAAGGTGATATGATATGTTTGAGAAGACCTGTTGAGTGAAGTAAAACCAATATCGTAGCTTGGGCTGGTGACCTCTGACTGACTCCCATGCCAATGGTATGTAAAAAGCACCATCCAAACATGGTCGATGCCAGGTCCACCTAACTGGCTCCTGTGTCGGTGACACATAAAAAACGCCAACTGATCATGACCGATGCCAGTACTCCCTGACTGGCTCCTGTGCCGGTGGCAGTTAATGGCATCAACCGATCATGACCGATGCCAGTACTCCCTGAGTGGCTCCTGTGCCAATGGCATGTAAAAAGCACCGTCTGAACGTGTTTGTTGCCAAGCCTGCCTTACTGGCTCTGGTGCTGGTGACACGTAAAAAAAGCATTAACTGATCATGACCTATGCCAATACCCACTAACTGGCTCCTGTGCTGGTGTCATGTAAGAAGCACCATCCAAACGTGAACGTTGCCAGGCCCACCTTACTGGCCACTGTGTCAGTGGCACATAAAAAAGCACCCACTACACTCTAGGAGTGGTTAGCATTAGGAAGAGTATCCAGCTGTAGAAACTCTGCCGAACCAAATTGGAGCCTAGTGCAGTTGCTGGCTCTCCAGAGCTCAGTCGAACCGTCCAACCCATGCCAGCATGGAAAACAGATGTTAATCGATGATGATGATGATATATATGTATATATATATATGTATA
>NC_068989.1:30529956-30532284 GCF_001194135.2 Octopus bimaculoides | reverse complement strand
TGTGTGTGTGTGTGTGTGTGTGTATGTGTGTGTGTGTGTGTGTGTGTGTGTGTATACTAGCAGTATAACCCGACGTTGTCCAGGTGTGACTTATGCCATCTATGATAAGTCTTGCTAGGTGAAAATCAACTAAAAAAGAAAGCCTTACAACGAAACAACCCTTATGATGTAAATATGTTCATAATTCAGAAGACGATGAAATTAATAGGGAATGTCTGAAGGCTGTTTTGCATAACATTATTAATCATCATCATCATCATCATCGTTTAACCCTGACCCTAGAACCCTAACCCTAACACCCTAGTGAAAATCGTGCGGGTGTTAATCTGAAAAATTATCCAAATTTTTAATGAAGTTCACTGATTTGCAATGTGTTGTCCTGTAGTTTGTATATTTACAAAACATTGATGAACATGAGTTATATTGTAGTGAATGCTTGTGTGTACGTGCGCGTGTATGCGTTTGAGAGAGCGAGAGAGAAGAGGAAGAGAGGAAGAGAGAGGGGGAAGAAAGGAATAGAGAACGGGAGCAATGAAGAGAGAGAAAAAGAGGAAGGGAGAACGGAAGAGTTATAAAATAGCAATGCGTGTGCGTGTTTATATAACAAACACACAAACTAAATCTTATATCTATAATGTTGATGTGTTTATGTGTATGTTGTTGTCACAGATTACGTATGTGTGGTTGTGTGTGTTTTAACGTTTCTATGTTATGAAAAATATGTTAGAGGTAGAGGGATAGAAGAAAGCAAGAAGAACGAAGAGTGCAAAGGTAGATAGAAGGAAGGAATAGTCTTAAAGCAAGTTAATCTATGACTTTGTATGTATCACTTTCTCTCTCCCTCTTTTACTCTTACTCTGTATATTATATGTTGAGCGCGTGATCGATGTGTGAGAACGCTGTTCCAGGTAGAAGGGAAGAAATATTAAAGTTGCTAGAAACAACAGCCAAATCTCCCTTAAATCACACAAAGTAAACGGAATTTAAAAAATCTAATTACTGCACTGAAAAGTTCACATCGAGAAAATTCTATTGATGTAAAAAGTTTTACGCAAATGTTGAAAATGTGGATTTCTATAAACTTTTAAAAAGGCTTCACACAGATACACAACTTCAGCTTTATATTATTAAGATGTGTGTGTGTGTGTGTGTGTGTGTGTGTGTATACGTATATATATGTACGTATATATATGTATGTATACATATATATATGAATATATATATGTATGTATATATATATATATATGTATGTATATATGTGCATATATATGTATATAAAGCAGTTAAGGGTATGAAGATAGGGAAAGCCCCCGGCCCATCAGGAATCACTGCAGAGATGCTTAAAATATCTGGTGGTGCCGGCTATAGTCTAGTCACCGGGTGATACATGAAGGAGTCATACCCAATGACTGGTGTAGCAGCGCTATAGTCAACTGCTACAAAGGTAAAGATGACGCATTAGATACAAATAATTACAGAGTTGTTGGATCAGGCAATGAAAGTAGTGGAGAGGGTCATAGCCCAAGTAATTAGGGAGAGAGTCAGTCTAGATGAGATGCAGTTTGGGTTTGTGCCAGGGAAAAGCACAACTGATGCTATATTTCTGGTAAAACAGCTGCAGGAGAAATACCTAGCAAAAGGTAAAACTCTGTATCTGGCATTCGTTGACATAGAGAAAGCCTCTGACAGGGTCAACTGATTCCTTATCTGGTTGTCAATGTGGAAACTAGGGATAGATGAATGGTTAGTGAATGCTGTACAAGACGTGTACTAGGATGCTGTCAGTAAGATGAGGGTTGGCGATGAGTACAATGAAGAATTCTGGGTAGGGGTAGGGGTTCACAAGCCAAGTGAGACCATAACTGTGGCCTATGCCAGTGCTGTATAACCAGCCCATTTAAGAGTACCCTTCAGTAAACTATGCTTGCGAAGACCTGTTGAAACAAGTGAAATCACTTTCGTAGTCCACGACAGTACCAACTGATTGGCACCCACACCAGTGGAACGTTAAAAGCACCATTTGAGCGTGGTCATTGCCAGTGCCGCCGGACTGGCTCATGTGCAGGTGGCACTTAAAAAGCACCATTTAAGTGTGGCCGATGCCAGTACCACGTGACTGGCCCTTGTGCCGGTGGCACGTAAAAGCATCCGCTACACTCTCAGAGTGTTTGGCGTTAGGAAGGGCATCCAGCTGTAGAAACTTTGTCAAATCAGATTGGAGACTAGTGCAGCCTTCTGGCTCACCAGCCCTCATCCAAACCATGCCAACATGGAAAGCGGACATTAAACGATGACGACGATGGTGATGTATATGTATGCATATATATA
>NC_068989.1:30528998-30529655 GCF_001194135.2 Octopus bimaculoides | reverse complement strand
GTTGTATAAACAGGATTGGGGATTATAAGTCGTGTATTAGCGTGTGTATGTATAAATAGAGAAAAGGATAAAGTGAACAATGGCAAAGCTAGAAATATATTTTATGGATAGAGTCTTACAGCTGTTTCAGGGAAAATCCAATGCATCCCTTCATCGGAGACAGAAATAGTAGAGGAATCGATTATTATATCTATAAGCGGAGAGTTATAGTAGGAAGTGAGATTGAGTGTAATACGCTGAAAAAAGAAAGAAAAAACAGTACTTGGAGTGTAGCTTCATTCCAGTAGTAAGTATCCCTGTAAATAATCCTTGTGGGAATTTTCCAGAGATAATTGTTGTAGCAAAGGCTGATATAGCAAAGGTGGATATATGTCATACCGTGTCCGGAGTGTACTGCGTGTGGTTTACTTAAAGGATATCCCAAATCAAGTGAGAGATGTGTGAAGGGTAAATAGGTCAAGTCTTAAGACAGTAAGGAAAGGGGAGAGAGAAGTGATTCAGGTGGGGAATGGTATTGACAGGTTTTATGGTCAGTTAATCTGACTGGACAGAGAAAAAAAGTATAGGGAGTAAAGGAGGAAGAGGGGGTAGAGTTAAAGGTTTAGTAAGGAAGAAGGAATGCGAGGAGGTAGTATAGAGAGGTAGGCTATAAGTGGT
>NC_068989.1:30526739-30528988 GCF_001194135.2 Octopus bimaculoides | reverse complement strand
AGGTTTAGTAAGGAAGAAGGAATGCGAGGAGGTAGTATAGAGAGGTAGGCTATAAGTGGTGAGGGTGTGGGTGACATTCTAAAAACAGTATTAAAGGAATAAAGGAGAGAGAGAAAGAATTAGTAGTAACATTCTCAAAATAGAGCTAAACCTAATTTACAGATGGTAGAAGGGGGATCAGATGCTACTAAGAGTTGAATGTGGTTATCAACAAGGAGCCTGCAGGCGGTGGTGGTGTTATTGGCAAGGAAGTGTAAAGGAAGTAAATTAGGGAAAAATATATTAAGTAGTGATAAGATCAAAAAAGAAATAAATCTATTCTAAAGATGGTATAAGGGGGACCATTTTGCTAGGTCGAAAAGGTTGCCTATAGGGAGTTGTGTGATTATGTTGTGTGGTCATTTGTGCATTTGTGTCTGTGATAGAATTTAAATTTATGGAAAAAACGGTGATTGCAAGTGCTAAGCGCTTCGTTATATCGATTAAGTAGAGTGGGAGAATTGTATTTTAAAATATGGAACGCATCCTTTAAGCAAAGCTTGCAATTAGAGCGCTGGCCCTGGTATGGAATTCCAGAGTCCAGGATGGACCATTTTAAAGTATACTGGGTATTTGTGCTTTTGAAGTGATGAATGTGGTTGGCTAGTTTTGTAGATTTACTGTTTGTCATATCTAAAAGAGTGCAAATGGGCTGCGTAGCGTTGTTTGAAGTTTTTAGTTGCACCTATGTATGTAGCTGTAGAGTTATGTAATAGATTTCTTACAGTGCATTTATATATTACGTTGTATCTTACGTAATGCGTTTGTAGCGGGCAGATTGTCCCAGAGCGACAGTTACAAGTAGATGAGACTTGGGGGTTGTGTTCATTAGTGGGTGAGGTATTATTGTTGGAGGATATGTTATGTGGGGATGTAGAAGAATCTAGATCAATGGAATTATTGTTATAGTTATATGTCCCACCATTGTTATTATAGGATATGGTATTATTATTATCGAGTATATTAGTGGGTTGGGATCTACTGTGGTCTTGTTCAAGTGCACGAGTGTTAGTGTTAGATGAACGTATATTAATGTCTATGTTGGGTATATGCATGCGCCGAGTGCTAGCGCTAGCATAGTTATGGTTGTGTAAGTTTTGGTAATAGAGCGAAAGTTTATGTTTATCAGAAGTTGCTATAATAGATTCGAAGTTAGGAGTGGTAGAATACGACAGTTTCAAAGTGGATCTGTTGAATATAGAATGGTATTTATGTTGTCGGGGGAAGTTAGAATCAAGTATTTTAAAGAAAGATTTAGCTAAGTTCCTAGTGTTAAGTGAGAAGGGGGGGTGTATACCAAAGTATAGAGCGGCCACCGCTTTTTTGGGGCGTTCTGTGTATGTTGTAATCTAAGTATTTAGGTAGAGAACAGTTGTCTACATTTTTGGTGTAGCTAACTGTTTTATACATCTTAGATTTAGCCCTAGTGTTATAAGTGTGTTTGTTGGGTCTGTTGGAATATGTGGGTGGTTGGTTGCGGTTGTGATTAATGGTATGTCTTTGGGGTGTGATTTGGGATATAAATTGTTTAAGTCTGGTGTTATGGATGTATTTTATTTGTTGGGAGAAACCACTAGCCGCGAGAGCTTGATTGTTAAAGATTTCTTCGGAAGAGGATAGATCAGATATGCGGTTTGAGATACCCATGATTATGTTATCAAAAGTAGATCTGTGGTGATTAGAGTGAATATTGAGGTATTTTAGGTACTGGTTAGGTTTATGATAGTGGGGGGGTGCGAGTTTGATAGGTTTAGAGTGACGTCTAGAAAGCCGTTTTATACGCGTTTTCAAATGTGATTGATAGATTCATATTTGAGAAGAATTTGTGTAGATCCTTTTTAGTCCTTTCTATAGAAGATTTATTAATATTTATATATATGTATTTGAGTCAATTGAGGTGTGTTCCGTTAAGAACGTATTAGAGTACAAACAGAGCTCATTCACCCTTAGAATTCCCAAATAGCCGGTAGTATTATTATGGTATGTTACCAATTCTAGTCTTAGGTATTGCTCATGTGTGAAAATAAAAAGTAAAGAGTAAAAGAGTCGAAAGGAAGAGTAAGAATGGTTAGGCAGCTTGTACATGATCACTACAAATGTTTGATACATATATATCTACGTATATATATATATATATATATATATATATATACATACACAGACATATATATACATATATATATATACATACATACACAGACATATATATA
>NC_068989.1:30525156-30526561 GCF_001194135.2 Octopus bimaculoides | reverse complement strand
TGTGTGTTCGATTCCTTCAAGAATCAATAAATAAATTTATAGTTTTCAGTCTCTAAAGTGTCTAAAATGTACGGTAAAAAGACAGGCAACTACAACAATAAAAACTTTAGAAATATCATGAATGTTCAAAATATTTATTTAAAAATATTTATAAACATGCATAATTTCCAAGTTGTATAAAAATATGACAATTTAAGTTAAAACATTACGATATATAAACGTACATTATGATATAACATATAATGGGTAAATATATACGGTATGATGAAGTTATAAATTTACATGTATTATATTAAAAAACGTGTACATTAGGACAGGAGAGACTGCTTATATATAGCTAGGGTCCTGTAGGAATCGAGGATAGAGAGGAGGAGAGAGAAAGACTGATTCAGAGAGAGTGGGGCAGAGGGAGGCATGACGAGAGATAGGCATAGAGAGAGAGAGAGAGACTGATTCAGAGAGAGTGGGGCAGAGGGAGGCATGGCGAGAGATAGGCATAGAGAGAGAGAGAGAGAGAGAGAGAAGGCCAGGCAACCAGCACATCATGCGAGATTAATTCTTTGGGCTTTTTTGAACAAAATTGAAGACAGCAGTGCTTAATCGTAAGTTTTAAATGCTTAAACATATTTGAGAGACAGCAATGCTTAAATTTTAATTCTAAAGGAAGGGAAGGAGCGAATAGTAACATGGTTGAAAGAGACAACAGATGCTTAAATCGTAATTTTAAAAGGAGCGATAAACTTAAGTAAACAAAATAAAATAAATAAGCATGAATTTAGGACAAAACTGTTCAAAATGCTAAATCAGAGACGTAGTTGAAAGAGACGGCAAATGCTTAAATCATAATTTTAAAGGAAGGAGCGATAAAATTTGAATAAAGTAAAGAAAATAAATAAGTATGAATTTAAGACAAAAACAGAGTTCAATTGATTTACATGGAAAGAAATAGCTAGATAATGAAGAACGGACGGGGGGTGGGGGAGCGCAAAAGTTGAAAATATGGAGGGAGTAGTAGAATAAAATTTCTTAGCTGTACATATTTTGGACAACCTCGTCGTAGTTTTGTCAGCAGATAGATTGTGAGACAATTAGGAGAGACTTCTTATATATAGCTAGGGTCCTGTAGGAATCGAGTATAGAGAGGAGGAGAGAGAAAGACTGATTCAGAGAGAGTGGGGCAGAGAGAGGCATGGCGAGAGATACGCATAGAGAGAGAGAGAAAGACTGATTCAGAGAGAGTGGGGCAGAGGGAGGCATGGCGAGAGATAGGCATAGAGAGAGAGAGAGAGAGAGAGAGAGGGCCAAGCAACCAGCACATCACACGAGATTAATTTTTTGGGCTTTTTTAACAAAATTGAAGACAGCAGTGCTGTATATATATATATATATATATATATATATATAT
>NC_068989.1:30509374-30521702 GCF_001194135.2 Octopus bimaculoides | reverse complement strand
TATATGTATATATGTGTATATATATGTATATATGTATGTATGTATATGTATATATGTATATGTATATATATGTATGTATATATATATGTATGTATATATATATGCATGAATGTATATATATGTAGGTATGTATATGTATTATGTATATATATGTATGTATATATTATGTATTGGGGAGATATGGCCGAGCCATCATATCTCATCCAATTCTTATAACTGGTGACCCGACATGATTCTGTTCACACAGCTTCACTTAAATGGTGACTAAGTGCCAGATATAGGACCAACCGTTCTTTCAGTTTTTTCACTACAAGAGGCACAACAAAACGACGCTTACTGGTTCACTCTATTCCAACAAACAACCAAATTTGGCTCAGAATTCGACCCTTCCCGTATTTACGATGAACAATCAAAGTCTCCTCAATTTCGACTTCGAGTGATTCGCAGCCAATCGGTTCCTGAGATTGAAGCTACTTTTCCGTGACTTTGGAACAAAACGATTTCCAGTTCACACTAGTTGCTGAACCCAATTCCAGGTTTTCCATGACTGTGTAATGCATCCATGAAGCATGCAGAAATTCATTCACAAAGTGTATGAGTTTCCATGGAGGAATGCATGCATTATGAAGAAAGGAACCATGAAAGTCCGATATAGAATAGTCACACTGACGCCGCTTTTTCGATTTGGCGACAGTGTAACTTTTTCTACATCGCCAGACATGTTGGTCCTTGTTCGTTTCCACATCGAGGACATGTTACAGAAGTGGGAAGGACGCCATGATTCCGAAGGAATTCTGTAGCTTTTCCGTCTTCCTCAACAAAGTTACGGATGGAAATATATTTGTATTCGCAAGAGGCGCAGGACATCCTTTCAGTTAAACGACAGGTCAGCAAATGTCGTGTTCTTATTTTTATGTTTCTGATCTCTCTCACCTCTCTCTCTGTCCTCTCTCCCCTCTCTCTCTGTCCTCTCTTTCTCTTTCTCTCTCTCTCTCTCAAAGTTTTACAGCTTCATACCAGCATTTTAAGAAAAAACAAAAACAAAAATCTTCCACGCTCTAACTAATTTTTGTGTGTGGGGGCGGAGGGAGAAAGATGAACGATTTCATTGTGGTGTGAGAAAGTATATATATTCTGATGATAAAATATATTATCTTTCAAAAACATCCTAAATTTATAGACTACTAGCAGTATAACCCGACGTTGTCCGGGTGTGATTTATTACGCCATCTACGATAAGTCTTGCTAGGTGAAAATCAACTAAAAAAAGAAAGCCTTGCAATGAATAAACCCTTATGATGTAAATATGTTCAGAATTCAAAAGACGATGAAATTAATAGGGAAAGTCTGAAGGCTATTTTGCGTAACATTATTAAGCGTACATAAATTTCATCCGTCTAATTGGCTATAGAAATGCTTGTGCAAAACAACTTTTTGCGCTGCCCTGATTATACATAGCAGGGTAATCCCTTTTAGCAGGAGCTAGGACAGCAATTTGTGATGAAGCAATTGCTGGCGATCAGAATTCCATCAGATTGGGCAGAAGATGTTGATGCACCATTTTGCATTATGTTCAAAGTAGCTTCTGGAATGTGGTGAATTGCTGCAGTCTGTTGCTGTCATTTTAAACCGGTTGCTTTCTTTTCCCAGCAAACTCTCTTCTTTGGAGGCATAATCTATGTATATATTAAACAAAACAACAAAAGTTATAATAGATGGCAGGGTCGGTACTTTTCACATTTCTGTAATTTTTCAGATTAACACCCACACGATTACAAAACCCTAACCCTAATACTAACCCTAACCCTAAAATCCTAACCCTGAACCTAAAACTGTAACCGTATCACTAATCCTAACCCTAACTGTAACCCTAACCGTAACCCTAACCCTGACCCTAACACCCTAATGAAAATCGTGGTATATTTACAAAACATTGACGAACATGAGTTATATTTTAGTGAATGATGTACTTGCATGTGTATGCGTGTGAGAGAGCGAGAGAAAATAGGGAGAGAGGAAAAGAGAGAGAGGGGGAAAAAGGAATAGAGAACGGGAGCAATGAAGAGAGAGAAAGAGAGGAAGGGAGAACGGAAGACAGTTATAAAATAGCAATGCGTGCGCGTCTTTATATAACAAACACACACAAAGTAAATCTTATATCTATAATGTTGATGTGTGTATGTGTTTATGTGTATGTTGTTGTCACAGATCACGTATGTGTGGTTGTGTGTGTTTTTACGTTTCTATGTTATGAAAAATGTTAGAGGTAGACGGATACAAGAAAACTATTAAATGGGAGAGAGGAAAAAGAAAGAAGACTTTGTATGTATCCCTTTCTCTCTCTCTCTCTCTTTCTCTCTCTCTCTCCCTCTCTCTCTCTCTCTCTCTCTCTCACTCTTACTCTATATTTTATGTTGAGCGCGTGATATATGTGTATAAGAACACTGTTACAGGTAGAAGGGAAGAAATATAAAAGTTGCTAGAAACAACAGTCAAATCTCCTTTAAATCACCCAAAGTAAACGGAATTTTAAAAATCTAATTACTGCACTGGAAAGTTCACATCGAGAAAATTCCATTGATGTAAAAATTTTTACGAAAAAGTGGAAAATGTGGATTTCTATAAACTTTTAAAAAGGCTTCACACAGATCCACAACTTCACGTTTATTATATACCAGATAAACTAGAGAATATAAACTAGAGATAATAAATAATAATAAGTAAAATAAATTAGGTTACATTCAGATTGCAGCTATCAAAGTTTAAGAAAAATTATAATAAATTAACTTAGTAATGGGGTTCAGATACAATATTAAAAATAATATCAAAAGAAGGAACGGATTTAATCGATAAAGTGAAAAGTAAACAAATATTACGATGTAATCATTACTATCTCACATATACATATAAATTAAAAAATAAGTAACTATTATGATGTAAAGTAGGTAGATGAAAACGACACCATTATATCAAATAATTCATTAGATACTTGAGAAAAAACACCCAACTCACTTAAAAAGTTTTATCTGTAATACACTAAAATAGAAATAAAGTTAAAGTTAACATATCTGTTATCTCTGTTGCTCTCTGTTTTTGCACCGTCGCTAGAAGGGGACTGAACTCATGTTTGCAAATAATAGCGACTTGAAACTTGTTAGAATTTATGGGCTAAAATTATTTTTAATGCAAAAATTCACGTTTTAGGAAGCAACGAATAAAAAACAAATAGCCGATTCCAGGCATTTTCGACCATGAGGAATCCATTGGTGCGACTCCCAGATTGCTATCTTGTAAGGTGTGGATTTCTATAGATGCAACACACACACACACACACACACACTCACAAACTCAGCTATATAGATATAGATATCGTGTATGTTTAAGAATTATTATCATTATCATTATTATCATTATTATTAGTTCTCATAGCGCTCTGGTTGATTCTGTGTAAGTGGACAGTGGCCTGATATCAGAGGTCTCACAGGATCTCTTTCCGAACATTATAAGCTTTAATAATTGGTTGTTAATTATCATGGTAGACATTCAACACTCAAGTACCACTATCAAAATCCTAGCTGTCCCTAGCAGAGTAGCTTTTTGAGCCTGCTCCTTTTCATATGACTGCTGATTTCTCTGACATATTTCTCGAACTTGGTTGTTACATCATCATCATCATCATCATATGTTTGGTTTTTGCTTTGTATTTGTACAATTTGACTCAAGATCTCATCCTGAGATCTCAAGAGACAAATTAAATGTTCAAGTTGGTGTTATGACTAGAGTACCATGTTTTTGGTTTTGCACAGAGTATTGTTCTTGAGAATGCCTGTCAAAACATAAGAAAATTAGAAGTTTGTTTTTAAAATAATTTGATTATAAGACAACAGAGCTTTCTTAGCTTCTTCATCTGGTCCTGGGCTCTTCCAGTTTGGGAATTTTCTTAACTGCTTTTTTATCATTTCTGTAGTTATCTTTATGTCTTCTTGAACTTCTATGTTTCTTAACCTATCTTGGATTCATGCAGCCACTCCGCTTCATCATTATGCTCTACAGGTTGGTCCCTGATCCCTCTCCAGAATGCCTTGTTCTCCTCTACGTCTGGTATCACTGTTACGTGTATTTGCCCATCTAGTTGCAGGAACAGTTTCTTCTGATTTGCTTCAAACAATCTTTTTTCCTGAACTGTCTTTTTCTCTTGATGATGATGATGATATATTTCCAGTTTTGCTTTGATTGCTACTACTCTTTGTTTCAATTCTTCCAATATCACAGTATAACCTTAATCTCTTATTCTATATGTTCTTTCCAGCATTATTCTTATGCTTTTGTTCTGCAATTTCCTTCTTCTCAATCTTTTATATCCTAGACAAATGTAGGATATATAATTTAATGGTTCGGAGGTAAAGTCAATGTGCTCATGTGACGTACTTCGCAAGACTCCAAAACACCCTCTCAATGACTCCTATCCACTTTTTGTCTCAACTAATACATTAGTCTTTATATAAGTTTGGCTAGTCCATTATGCCAGTCTCCCAGGGGTGTCAGTGTCTCTTGCCACAATATCTCCCCCTTCGAGATTGACTTACATTTGAAGATAATATTATTATTATTATTATCTATTTCTTTTTCTTTTATCACATCTCCCTTTTTGAGATTTTTCTCCAAGAGAAGTGCAATATTTCTTCCGACAGTTCTATTTGCTTCTTCCAACAATTCTGTTTGTTTCTTCTTTCTTGTGCTGCTATGACTAGGTTCGATTTCTTGTGACATCAAAAATGTCATACAACACATCCATGGGTATCTCTTTTCTTTTTTCCCTATATCTATTTTTTAACTGGTTTAAATGAATTTTGTGTTCCCATTTTTCACCTCTTATCATATATGCCATTTTGCCTATTCTTTTTGTTACTACTCCATCTTCCCTACCTTGTGATACATTTTTATATATTTTGAAAAACACCTTGTCACTGATATTAAAATGCTTTGTCGTATTTTTAGTGTTTTCCCTATTTGTTTTTCTTACTAGTAGCAGCTTGTCAAAATTTGACTTTATCTTTTAAGCAAACATTAGTTCCCATAGGTGGCTTGCCTGAAAAAGTGTTTGGGTTGCTGTTATCCTATAAACCCTCAAGAATTGTATCAATGCTGCATCATCAACTAGCTCGTTTCTTGATTTCTTTAATGCTCTTTTAAATGTATCCACAAACCTTTCCACTTGTCCATTTAATCTTGGGTGATACAGAGGAGTAGTGATATGTTCAATTGAGTACATCTTGCAAAAATTCTTAAATTCATTTGCTGTGAATTGTGTATCTGGGACACCACACCTAGCAGAAAGTTTGTGTAGGAATTCCATTGTTACCATGGATGTCGGTTTTCTACATTTACATATTTCTGGTCATCTAGTAAAGCTATGATCAGTTCCAACATCACTATTAGATAATATGATTGGTTTAATGGTCCTGCAAAGTTTATGTGTAGTCTGGACCATGGAATATCAGTCTTGGACCAAGGTTGAAATTTTATAGGTGGTGACTTCGCTGCTAGAGCACAACCTCTGCAGAATTTTACCAACTTCTCAATATCTAGATCCATTATTAGCAAGTAAACATAACTCCTCATTAACAAATTCATTCTAGAAATTCCTGGTTGTCCAGTGTGGAATTCCTTTAACATTCGACCTTGTAGTGAGGTAGGCATTATGACCCTCTGTGCATACATATGCACATTATCACATATCGAATACAAACTCGAAACTATGTTATGTCCAGACACATGCATTTTTTTTTATTTGTTTCTTCTGATTTCACTATTTTTTCATTTTTAGGATAAATTCGTCCGTCTCTGCCTTAATTTTTATTTCCTCCAATGTGACAGGCAATTCATGCACAACATTGCACAATATATTTTCTGCATGTCCCAATTTTTCTGATGGCAAATACTCCATTTTGAAGTCATAATTCAGTAGGATCATTCCCCAGCACTGCAATCTGTTGGCTGTATGTGTAGGGATACCCTTTTTTGGTCCATAGATCGACAATAATGGGTGGTGCTCTGTCTGCAGACGGAATCTTCTTCAATGTATAAATTTATGGAATTTTTTGCTGCAAATATGATGGTTTTTTTACTGTAACTTTTCTCAGCTAGCAATAATGAACACAAAGCATGGACTCAGGTCAAAATGTGATAACTACAATTCTGACATTAAGACATTTTCAATTTCTTCAAAAGGATTTTGGCATTTGTCCAACCAATTCCACTTAACATCTTTTTTTAGCAAGTTATTCAGGGGTGCTCTTAAATCTTGCCTATTTGGTATGTATACCTGGAAGTAATTTGCAAGCCCCCAAAATGCTTGTAACGTTTTAATGTTTGTTGGGGGAGGCCTTTTTTTATTGCACTCACCCTAGATGGGTCTGGTCAGCATCCGTTTTCATCAATAATCTGCCTTTGGCATAAAAGATTCACTTTTCCTCGCTGAACTTAAATAATCTACCCTTGGCATAAAAAAATTCTCTTTTCCTAACTGAACTTAAAACCACAATCTTTTATTTCTTCAAAGACCTTTTTAACATGCTCAGCATGCTGACCCTGAGATTCACTTTTTATGAGTATGTCATCAAGGTAAGCTACAGCGACATCTGAACCTGCAAGCATAATGTCCATAACTAGTTGGAAAATGCCAGGTGTTACCTTTATACCAAAGGGGAGTCGATTACATTTATACAACCCTTTATGGGTATTTATTGTCAATAATTTTGAACATTCCTCATCGACTTTACCTGCAAATAAGTTTCAGATAGGTCCAACTTTGAAAAAAATTTCCTCCACTCAACTTTACAAAGATTTCCTCCATTCAACTTCACGAAAATTTCCTCCGAACTTGGTAACGTGTAATTATACAGCATCAAACATTCATTTAATCCAGTTGAAAAATCAGTGCATACTCAGAATTTTTTTTTTTTTTCTTGACAAAAACTGTTGGAGACACCCATTTTGTGTAACCACTTTTTTCAATAATGCCAAGCTTTTCAAGTCTATCCAATTCTTCATTGACTTGTTTCAACGGTGTGAAAGGTACCGTTCTTTTTGGTTTAAATACCAGTATAGCGTTTTCTTTTACTTGAAACTTCACCTCAGTTTTGGTGCCAATTCATCAGAAAAAACTTCAAGAAAAACATTTTTTAAATTTTCTTTTTAAATCGTCCAATGCCTTATTTGTACTGGCAGAAGAACCATTCACATTCTTGCAAAAAATATTTATGGGAAAATCCCATAAGTCAAATAGTTCCGTTTAGTGTGTTCCAAATAAATTTGTTGTATTTTTCAACACAAAAAAAAGGCTTCCAAGTTTTTTCCACGAAATGTAACATCACTTATCATTTTGTCCATAAAATGCAATTTTTTTCTTGAAACACCTCATGCAATTTTCGAAGTTTCCTTTAATTTAGGTTTTCCTATTTTTCTCCACGTATCTGTATTAATTATCGTGATATCATTGCCCGTATCCAACTGTAACTTAATATTCACATTATTCAATTTTATTGACACAAATTTTCTTTTCTGAGTCTCACTTAGAATTTTTGGTAACAATACATTCTTTCTAGAATTTTTTTTGTATGACCCTTTCTTTTTGTTTTGCTATAAAATGTGAGCTTTTATGTTTGATTTTTCTACACTCAAAACATTTACGATTTTTAAAAGGACAATTACTTATAAAATGTAAATCTCCTATGGATTTGATCTTGATGTTCGTTTTTCCTTTTTTTTTATGTTTCAGGTCGACACGCATGTATCTGAGAGCAATCTTTTTCTTCAATTTTATCCATGTCATGTCTTAAATTCACACTCCTCTGGCATTCTTCAGTCACTGCCTGTAGAGTTAATTTTTGGTCCTGTTCTAATTTTGTTAATATACAGGAATGTATATCAGCATCTTTTCTTGAACAAAAATTAGGCATTTGAACAAATCCAGGGTTAATTCATTTAATTTGAATTTGTCACACTCTCTGTTAACAACCCCAGCGTAGGTGACAAAATCTTTATCATCTTTTTTAACTAAATTTAAACACTGCCAACAAATATTGAAGAGGGAACTTCTTTCACTAAAAATTCTCAATAATAAATTAATTGATTCATCGAAACAAATCTCACCTGGTTTCTTCAGCAGAATTTAATTACAGTATTATATTACAGTAAAAGTAGTCACGCCTTCTTCTCATCATTCCAGTTTTTACATTCTTCTTTGAAGATTTCTTCATATCTGCTGTTGTTGCTGTTGCAACTGCACCACACAAGCCAGTAAGTCTTCCATGTTAACTGATATTTTTCTTTGATTTCATTACAAAAAAGAAATTCTAGCGTCCGATGCAAGCTTTGAATATCTCATCGCCACTTTTATATCCTTGACAAGCGTTGGATATTTAATTTAACGATGCGGAGGTAAAATCAATGTGTTCACATGATGTACTATGTGAGACTCCAAAACAACTCCTATTGACCTCTTGTCTCAACCAATACACTACTCTTTATAAAAGTTCAGCTAGTCCATTCTTCCAAAACACAATCTATCAACTTGTCCTAAATATCTTTTTAACTTTGTTTGTTTCTCACAAATTTGTCTATGCCAGTATGGTTCTTCACCTTCTGTTTGTTCTTTTCTTTTGTAGCCAATTCTATCTGCAGCAACCATAGCTGCAGTTCAAATAATCTTGTTAGTTTCAGTTATATTTCTCATCTGGAATAGCCCAAGAACCAAATCTATCTTTTTGGTTTAAACCTTGAGCTTGCGTTGGTGAATGTACCTCAGATTGAGGAGTGCTTGATCCTGGTCAGTATATATCAGCACCTCATTATGTCTTATTGGTCATCATTGTATTCTTGTGATATAGCTCTTCCTATTACTATTACTTCATTTGCTGAGAATGCATTTACATTTACACTTTGCTCTACTTCTTCACTGCCGCCTTTCATTTTTCTATTCTCACTGGGCACATTATCTGTTGGTGAAGTATTTCTATGTTCTGCTTTCCTTATTATTATTATTATTATTATTATTATTATTATTATTATTTATGGCCGTCAGCTTGTAAGGAAGAGCACAGAATAATTGTTTACATCTTTGTAATATATATCATCATGAACAACAAGTTCATTGCTGTCGACTGCTGAGTTTCTTTTCCTATTTTGTCCCCCAGTTTTGAGGTACAAGTCAATTAAATTAATTTTCAGTCAAAAATTTTCTTTTTTTTCTCAACATGGAGAAATCTAAACTGAATGCACTGATGCTCATATGTGAGAGAGGGGGAAAAAGTGAGGAGCATCACCAAATGACAGTAAGAGAGGGTGTGAGTGTTGCCCTATCTCAAAAAAACAGACAGCAAATCTGTTTTTATTGGAAAACAAAGATAAAAATGACAACAGAGCCAATTTTTTCAACAAAGAACCTTTGAGGGATCTTTCAAAAAACAATGTCCCTGGTCACAGCAGCAACTTTATTTTGCAAGCACAACAAAGAGAGAGAGAGAGAGAACCAGATATCATCTATGAGAGTGTGAACAATGAAAGCCCTTTTGTGAGTGAATCGACAGGTGGTGTCAATGCAAGAACAAACAACAATAACAGGAACAGTAGCAACAACAACAATAACAGCAACAACAACAACAATAACAGCAACAACAACAATGATAGCAATGATGAAGATAAAGGAAGTGAGCAGGAAGCCGGTGCAACCAGCTTGAAATAGCACTAGACGTTTTTTTGCTACTGCCACCAAGTCCTCTCTTCAGAGAATAAGATTCTCTGCAGAGAAAGTCAGAAATGCTGGTTGAGTTAGATGGGTTGGCTGTCAAACTAAACACCCTCATCGACTCTATCCAAAGTATGGTACATTGCATAAAGACATATCACACAAGTGGATTAAAGTCGAGGAGGGTGGAAAGAGCCACCAAGGCTCAAATCTAAAAAGCTGTAGGTTCCATTTGGAACCTAAAAGAATACATACAAAGAGGAAGGTGTTACAGGAAGGTGGAGGTTATAGAACAGAGGAGGAAGCAAAACCTCCCTCTCAAACCCCTCAAAAACGAGGAGCTGTTGTTGACAGGACCAGATTTAAACCATTTGGGGTCCAGAGCATTTCAAGATCAGTGGGTCCCTTATACACAAGAATTAGAATCTTAGAAAATTACCAAATTTAAATCTCAAAATCCATCTATTTCATGTAACTGAATTTGATGAGTTAGCAGAGAAAGTTTTAATAAATGACTGGAAATGTTGCATTGTAGATACCCTTTTCAATTTCAAATTTCGTTTTTCACACATCCACTTGAGGTGTTTGACTTTTCTTTCATTGTGAAAAGTACAATGAAGGAGGAAAGAGGCAAGTAAGACCTTTTTCTTTTAATGTGAGTTGCAAATGTTTCAGAATGTAGAATAAGTTAAAATGACAGAAAATTATGAAAAAGAGAAAAATCATTTTTTTTTGTGGTTGTTGCTGTTCCAAAGGCATAATGAGTGTGTGTGTGTGTGTGTGTGTGTGTGTGTGTGTGTGTGTGAGGGGGTGGGGTGGAGACACCAACATTTAAAAGACATGGATTTTAAAAATTCTTTAAAAACAGCTTCCCTTCATTGTTTTGCAAGGTATGAAAAAAATAAACTGGGGGAAATTCCAACAAAAAGGAGAAAATTCAAACAGCTACTTCCAAAAGTTTGCTATTCCAGTTTCCAGTAGGGGTAGGTGGTGCACAATGAGTAATATTTACTCATTATCGTAGAAATGATCATCATTATTATTATTACTCTTGAAGTGGCAAGCTAGCAGAGTTGTTAGTACTCCAGACAAAAAGCTTTGAGGTATTTCATGTCTTCACATTCTAAGTTCAAATTCTGCTGAGGTCAACTTACCTTTTATCCTTTTGCGGTTCATGAATTAAGTAACCTCCCCCAAAATTTCAGACATTGTGCCTATGCAAAGTATTATTGTTACTACTACTACTACTAAATGTGTGTAGTACCCATTATTGCATTTCACTTTGCATTAAAGTATATGGCAAATGAATGAAATATATGAAAGAATCTCAAAAGAAATTCCAATTTTCTATTGTCATATGTAAACAACAGCCTGAATAAGATAGCCTTAATAGGTCCTTGAACTGACCATGAACTGCAGCCTGTAAGCTGGCAGGACCTGATTTAAGTCACCGAGGGCCCAGGGTGCTTCAAGCATAGTGGGCCCCTTATACACAAGAATTAAAATCTTAGAAAATTACCAGATTTAAATCTCAAACTCCATTTATTTCATGTAATTGAATTTGATGAGTTAGCAGAGAAAGTTTAAATAAATGACTGAAAATGTCACTTTATAGATACACTTCAAAATTCAAATTTCGTTTTTCACACATCCACTTGAGGAGTTTGTCTTTTCCTTCATTGTTTTGTAATGCATGAAAACAAATAAAAAAAGTAGGGAAAATCCTAACAAAAATGGGAAAATTCAAACAGCCATTTCCAAAAGTCTACCTTCCCAGTTTCCAGTAGGGGTTAGGTGAGTAATATTTACTGCATTTTTTTTACTTTGAAGAAAATATATTTTTTACAAATGCTCACTACCTTGCCAAAACTATATAAACTAAGTAAAGACCTTCTCTAAATTCAGAAAAACCTATAACATATTCAGAACACTATTTCAGAAAATTATCACTGTTCTCTTTGAGCATATAGAAGACAAATATCTTGGTCAAATGAAAGAGGCTCATGGAAAAATAGCACAGGATGAAACCCAACTAAATCTAAAAACTCAACATAAAGTATCTTCTATACCTTCTTCACGATCTACTGGAGTAGCTTTCTTCCCTGTATATATTTATGTACCATGCAGTTAAAGAGAAGTAATTACTAAAATCAGTCATTACTCATTCTGCCCCAATTTAGACTTTTTTTTTAAGAAATTTTTTTGAAAAAAAAAGCACCTGTCACCTATGTTTCAAATTCTCAACTTCAGCAACAACTACATAAACTATACTGACCAATTTTAACTCCCAAAGATGATGCAATGGTAAAAAATGGGGATACAATAACTGCAATGTAATAGTTTCAAACAGGTATGGAGAATATAACAAGAAATTAGAAATTATTCATTTTGACCCAGTTACCAATTTTGCTCTATACTTTCATATAGTAATTCCAAGTGTTTGACAGAATGATGAAAAATATAGGAAAAAATAAGAAAGAAAAAAGGTTTGATTTAATGAAAAACATTTGAATATAAATACAATAATTTTAAAACCCCAAAAGAATGCTTTTAGCTGTTGAGAGATGTAATCTTATAATT
>NC_068989.1:30503886-30507305 GCF_001194135.2 Octopus bimaculoides | reverse complement strand
CAGATCGCCAGCAATTGCTTCATCACAAATTGCCGTCCTAGCTCCTGCGAAAAGGGATTACCCTGCTATGTATAATCAGGGTAGTGCAAAAAGTTGTTTTGCACAAGCATTTCTATAGCCAATTAGACGGATGAAATTTACGTACGCTTAATAATGTTACACAAAACAGCCTTCAGACTTTCCCTATTATTTTCATCGTCTTTTGAATTATGAACATATTTACATCGTAAGGGTTTTTTCATTGTAAGGCTTTCTTTTTTAGTTGATTTTCACCTAGCAAGACTTATCGTAGATGGCGTAATAAGTCACACCTGGACAAGGTCGGGTTATACTGCTAGTTCATCATAAAAGAGAATCCATTTTTTGAAGAAGTCAACATAGCTTTGTATATTGAAAGAGATCCTCTTCATGCTTGATTGTTGGGAGGTGGGGGGGCTCCCTGTATTGAGTGCTACATGCCTTTCATAGTACCCCTATAAATCCTGCCCTGAAGCTGGAACTAGGTAGGGGTTTAAAATGGTATGAAAAACTGAGACTTGATGCTGATGGAAAGTGCACTCAATGAAAATGTACCAGTATAGTACTCACAGACAGTAACTTCAAAAGCAGTTACTGCATAAGAGTGTCACTTCTGTTTAGATTCCTACAGTTGCAGCAAATTTTAAAGTAATACTTTCCAGGTGCAGATTCACTAGACTAGTTGATGCTAAACACATTTATTAAAGAGCGAGTCCATGAGAGGGGATATAAATCAACAACCATATGGAATTGATTCCATTTAAAACAAATTTTATGCTATAGCATATTTAAGACAATTATCAAAAATAGTTCTATGCAAAGCATTCTACTTTTCCTTAAAACTTTGTTGTATATAACAATTTTTATTTTTTGAACATTTACTAACTTTGATTTTTAATCTATCTATATCTATTTCATTAAGAACCTAGTTTTTCTGTATTGTTTGAAGATAAAAACATAAGTAACCATACAACCATTTCTACATCATCATCATCGTTTAACTCCCGCTTTCCATGCTGGCATGGGTTGGACAGTTTGACTGAAGACTGGCGAGCCAGAAGGCTACACCAGGTTCCAATCTGATCTGGCAAAGTTTCTACAGCTGGATGCCCTTCCTAATGTCAATCACTCTGAGAGTGTAGTGGGTGCTTTTATGTGCCACCAGCATGAGGGCCAGTCAGGTGGTTCTGGCAATGACCACGCTCAAAAGGTGTTTTTTACATGCTACCTGCACAGGAGCCAGTTCATGCAGGTGCACATAAAAAACACCTTTTGAGCATGGTTGTTGCCAGAATCGCCTGACTGGCCCTCGTGCCGGTGCATGTAAAAGCACCCACTACACTAAGTAGAAAATAACTTGTACAACAAAAATACAATTAACTAATCGCTATGAATTATCTCTTCAACATCTTCTCAGACATTTACTATTCTGACATATTTGCCAGATGTTTGAGCTAAATTTGACAGTTTATATAAAAGAAGAAAACAATATCCCATTAAAAAATAAAAGTATTTTGAAAAAAACAAAAAATATTAACTGGCTGAGGGATAACAGTTTATCTAAGTAGTTGCCCTCAGCTTTCACCAGGACCTCACAAAGGATCCAAAATCCAGCACATGCACTCTTCACTGTCCTTGGGAAGATCTTTCAACACCTCCTTGATTTTGGCCACCAACTCAGCCTTGGTGTTGCAGGCAAAACAGTTGGTGTCTTTCTCATCCACACCATACATAGAAATCCACGGGATTACAATCTAAGGTATTAGTAGGCCAAAAATTGGGGATGCTAAAGTCATAGAAATTCTCCAACAACCAATTCTGACTTTTTCTGGAGTATAGCAAGGAGCTGAATCCTGCTGCTATACATATGACATTTTAGCAGCAACCATCTCTAAGCCAGGGGTTGTCCACAGTCTCCAGAAGCTTCAAATAGTTGGCTGAAACGAGGATAAGGCTCTGTTTAAAAATGTGGAGATGAATTCCAGCAAACAAATGCAGTCAGAACACCTGCTGTGTCCCTTCCTGCTGGCCACAACTTCATTGTCACCATTGTTGCTGTCCATGTCATGACTTACAACATTTACAGTGTTCACAGAGCATTGAAAAGCAGTCATGATGTTAGCATTTTGATACCCAGTGCAAATCATCATGATACTGGAAACACTTTTCTAATATTCAGATGGCTTCCAATTCTTCAAGTGAACTAACTTTTTCTTGGAATGGGTTTATTTAAACAAACATTTTAAAAATTTTATCAATAATTAAAGATTGTAATGAAAAGTAAAAAATAAAGATACTACTGTTTTTGCATCAATAATATTTCATGTTGAAACAACGATCATTCTTTCATTACTGTAATAATAGCATGATAAAGCAAAATGCTTTCAATTCTGTCAGCCCTCAGAAAACTTTGTGATTAAAGTGAACTGCAATGTAATTTGAAAATAGTGTGCAAATGGAACTGAGAGACTGGGGAAAAAAATCAACATATTAAGACATGAAATCTGAAGGAACCTAGGTATGCATTTAGCCAAAGACTGTGGACTCACCTAGACCAATTCATTAGAAAGAAAACACAATTTTGTTATTTAATTTAGTCAAGATATCATTAAGACAACAAGAAAATTCTTTTGTTACTAACAAGAGAATTCTCTTTGCATAAGATATGTTATTTGATCTGTATATGTCAAAGTATGATGCTTGTTTTTCCATCTTTCTACCCCTTGTCTGTGTGGTCATTAGGGCATTCATGGATGATGTTGCAGCCAGATTTCAGCCCTCCTGCTGATGTCTGTGAGTCAGTAAAATTGAGGCCTGTCCACTTTTTGATGTTGATCCAGGCAACAACTGATTTGGTATGGACTCTGGTCTGGTTGTCTTCATCATGTGTGTATCATGGGCAAATTAGCTTGGTGGTGCCTATTCCTCTCTCAGTTGTTAGCCGCAACCATAGACCTCCACCACAAGAATGCCTTGGCCTCATACACTTGGCTATTGACCTGAGAAGGTTCCTCTGCCCTAGTTGGTGATTCCTTGGGAAGCCTTACCCAGAGTCTTTCACCTACTGGTGCAGTGTCAGCATTATCTTGTCACTTGGTGAAGTGGAGCATTGGGGTGTGTGGAACTAGAAATCATCAAGTGAGAGATGAGGACCAGTGATGCCTGTCCACCTGACCATCCCCGGCAAGGTACAGCTGCCAGACATCAAAGATACTACTTCCACTCTATGACCTCTACACTCCTGATGTATATAACCAAAATATTAGTGCAGTCATATTTTCAACTCACTTGCACTTTTACTTTTGATAACATTTTGTATCCAAAATACAACTATATCCAGTAACAACAAATTACTGCCAGCTCTCTCTCTCTCTCTCTCTCTCTCTCTCTCTCTCTCTCTC
>NC_068989.1:30495538-30502884 GCF_001194135.2 Octopus bimaculoides | reverse complement strand
TGAATAGCATATGGGAACCGGTATTGAGGAAGGATAGAAAAATAATAGATTTATAAGCCCTAAAATTCACTCCATAATTGCCCATGGGCATATGGCGTAGTGGTTAAGAGCGCGGGCTACTAACCCCAAGATTCCAAGTTCGATTCACGGCAGCGACCTCATTAATAATAGTAATAATAATAATAATATAATAATAGTAACATCGTTAGGAATGAGAACCCAGGTTCAAAATTTCCCCAAAACACCTGACGAAGGCTGGAGGGTGTATCAGCCGAAACGTTGTGTTAACAACAAACAAGATGAGGACAAATATCCGTCAAATGTAAATAATTCCTCATCTCTTAAATATAGAACTGACTTCTTTGATTTTCTTTTTCTTTTGTCTCCAATCTTTTAGAGAATTAGACAAACATGGATTGGTATACAATATCCCATGATATTTAGTCTTCATGATATGACAATGTTTCACAATAATCTTGATCTATCAATTAAACTAGAGCAATGATTTATTGTTTTTCCTTTTGCTTTTTTCAGGATTCACAAACAGAAAAAGAAATTTTCATGGATTTACTTGCTAGGCGGTACCTGCAATATGCTGAAAAAATAAAGGACAATTTCAAAACTGAAGATTTTTCTCATTGTGTGAGTTAACATTCTTTTTGTTATTCTTAAATGTCTTATATATAATACATTTTTATATTTAAAGGGAGGGTGGTAAAAGTGGCTGTGACTCTCGAGTACACACACTAAAGTAAATACAGTATTGACTTTTCATCCTTTTTCCAATATTCAACATCTAAAGCCAACCCTATTTACTTACAGACAAACAATACATCTGTGCTTATTCAGAGTGTAAGCTGTAGAATGAAAAAAAAACTGACATGATAGAAGAAAATAGTTTGAAATCAGCCTGCCAATTTTAGTCTAAATCAAGGGAAAAAAGCAAAATCAACATAAATTATTCCCAAAATTGTTCTGTGTAATATATTAACCAGTGAGATAGATAGATAGATAGATAGATAGATAGATAGATAGATAGATAGATAGATAGATAGATAGAAAGATAGGCAGGCAGGCAGGCAGGCATTTGGACTGATGGATAATATAATTGATTCTACCCTTCTCTTGAAAACAGAGCCTTACCTGGTTACTTAATCTTTTATAAATAGCAACCAACTTAAATAGGGAGATGGCACATTAAATAATGTAGTTCCTACAAAAGCACAATAGTTACAGCTGGAATACTTTGATAGATATACTTGAACTGAATTGATCTTGGGCTAGGAAAGAGTATTTATAATTTATCAATACTTCAAGATTTTTTTTAATGTTCTTTTAGATAAAATAAAAAAGCTAACTTCGGAAATCCAGATTATTAGTGTTTTACAGCTGTATATTCTTCTAAATATAACTGCAATGTAAAAGTACTCTGTATTTTCAGTTAGAGGTTAGTTCCATTCAGTTTGGTGTCATTGTTATTGTTTAACCCAAGGTCCACTCTGACTGAGCATACCAATGATTTGAGTCATTCCAGCCATAACCATTGCATCCTGTCTTTTCTTTTTGTTTTCAAATATAATGTGTACCGGACTGCATTAGCAAATGCATCCTGCCTTTGTTTTAAGTTGTTAGAATATTGTTTGCAAAGTATTGGGCTGCCATTTCTAGCAGATTGAGATGTACAGGCTCCCTTATTGGTTCATAGTAAGCATTGTAAAGCAAATTGTAAATGGAGTGAGTTCAAAATTTAAAGAACAAATTCTTTGAAAAGAAACAAAACAACAGCAGTGATAATTAATATGTAACAATTAGTTACCATAATTACATAGATTTTTGTTTGCAAGCATCCACTCATTAGTGAAAGTTAATTTTGCTGTGTGACCACCCTGATTTAAATTAAGCATTTGTTAATTCACAGGACTGGCCAGTCATCATTGTCATCAGCAGCAGCAGCCTTACAATTATTGTTCTCATTACTTCTATCATCAGTACTTTCATCATCCTTGTCCTCCCTATTATTGTTTTTGTCATTGCTAATGTCATTAATTGGAGTGTCAGTTACAGCTCTACTGACTCCTCAAAACTTTGTGTAGTGTTACAGGTATTGCATTTTGTCTGACATGCTAACAAATCTGCTGGCTCACTGAAAAGACAAGGGAATCTCTGTGTCTGTCTGTCACAACATCTATAAGAGGGACAGAAAAAAATATTTTTAGAAAGGGAGAGAGAAATATAGTGAGAGAGGGAGAAAGAGAATGTGTGCATGAAAGATAGATGTTTAATGTTGTCACCTTTGTACCTAAGAAATCTTGAAGGATATATAGTTATTTTTTTTGGTTGTGTGTGTGTGTGTGTGTGTGTGATTGGGCATATTTTTCTTAGCATGTGTGTGTGTTTGTTTCTGTGTCTTTCACTATATAGAAAACGCAATACAGACTTTCAAAAAAACTTTTCTCTTTGAATAAAAGAAGGGAAGAAGAAAGGGTTGTCTTTGAGAGAGAAATACAGTAAGAGAAAGAGAGAGAGAGAGGGAAAGACATATACACAAATAGGTATTGTTGTCACCATAGTAACTAACAAAAATTTTGATTTAAAATGCAGTATGCCAATCGGTGGTGGTGAGCATAGTCCTGCTGCCATGTGGTGTCTTTGCTCTGCAGTGCTTCTCCCATTCACCAATTTTTGCAATGGCTGAAATGAAAGAACAATGTGCTTCTGTGAAATTCTGTTTTCTGCTGGGGAAAATGGCAGCCCAAACATTTGTCATGCTTCTAACAGCTTACAAGGATGCTGCCATGAGCAAAACACAAGCTTATAAGTGGTTTCCATGCTTTATGAATGGTCACTTGTTGCTTGAAGACCAACCTTGTTCAGGGCATCCATCGACCTCCTGAATGAATGAAAACATCATGAAAATTTATGAACTGATCTTGAAGGACCATCACTGAACAATTGATGAACTTGTTGATATGACAGGTGTGTCCCGGAGCTCCTGCCAATTTAATTTTGAGCAAGAAATTGTGAATGAAAAGTTGCATCAAAATTTGTGCCTTGCTTGCTCACGGAAAATCAAAAGCAGTCACAGCTCAATGCATGTTGTGAACTGAAAGTACAGTTGGAAATTGATCTGGACCTTTTTTCGAAGGTCATCACTAATGACAAAAGCTGGTATTACGGAATTATCAGATGTGGAAGATGTGAAGAAAAAAACCGACTGCATTAAAAGGTATCACTTTGCAAGGGGCGTTAAAAGGCATCATTTTGCAAGAGTTCAAGCTCTGCTTTGAAAACGTGTCTGGACCAATGCATTGCTTCAAATGGAGAATACTTTGAAAGTAATAAAAATGTAAACATGTAAAACTAAGTGAATAAAATAATATTGCAAAATTCCCGTTTCTTTTGGGTACCCACTTACATATATACACTACATATAGTTATTTTTATCTGTGTGTGTGTGTGTGTGTGTGTGTGTGTGTGTGTGTGCGTGTGTGTGTGTGTGTGTGTGTGCCTGTGCATGTGTGCACTCGTTTCTGCATGTCTTTCAACATATAGACACAGCCTTCGAAAAAACTGGCATGAAACCACAATGGTATCTTGGGTCATTGAATGACAAGGAAATCAGCTGTGAATATTCCATGTATCGTGTTTTTGCTTAAATTTCCCGTCTGTTAAGTTTTCGCCTAGTTTTCCATTTGCTCTACTTTCATCTAATTTTTCTTTTTGTTGTGTTCTTTCTGTTCAACCTTTAATATATCAATGTAGCACAATGAACACTCTGTTTACTTTATTATAAAAAATATTCCTTGAATATTTATTGTGTGACTCTTACTCTATCTCTTTCCCTCTCTACTCTTACTCTATCTCTTTCCATTTCTACTCTTACCCTATCACTTTCTGTCCTTGCTTACCTTCCTTGTACTTTTCTTTCCTCACTCTGTGTCTCTCTCGTTCCCTCTCTTTCATTCTTCAGTCCCTCTGCCCTCCACAACACTTCCTCTGTCCTACCATGTGACCGGTGCAGTTCTTTTTTGGCCTGCCTCTGACCAGACAGTTATGCTTATCTGAGCTCCTGCTATGTCCGCTTGGACTTTCTCTGTTTCATCTCTGACACATACCAGCTCTAGCTCTGATTCATATCACTTTTCTGCTACTTTGTATCCATACACTCAGCTAACATACCAATGCTCTCTTTTATTGACAGTCATTCCTGCATTTATATACTTTTTGTGCTAGTCTATTGCAAAGCACCACCCCATTACGTCTGTCCGGTAGCTGAAAAGTTCGGAAAGACTTCCTCCCATCCCCCTTCATTTTCTCCCCAATTTTTTTTTTTTGGATATGGAGATTTCGGAAAATTGCCAAAAATCAGCATTTTGAAATTTCGCCCTCCCCCATACCCCAAACCTCTTCATTTTTCACTTTCTTCCCTAACCCTAACCATAACCATAACCCTAACCCTAAAACCCTAACCTAACCCTAAAACCCTAACCCTAACCCTAAAACTCTAACCATAACCGTAACCCTAAAACCCTAACCGTAACCATAACCCTAACCCTAACCCTAAAACCCTAACCCTAAAACCCTAATCCTAGCCCTAAAACCTTAACTGTAACCATAACCCTAAAACCTTAACCCTAACTGTAACTACAAAAATTTTTGGAAATTTTTTTTTATGAATCATAATTTCCATATTTTTCTGCATGTTTTGAAAAAGAAAAAAAATTCTGAAAAAAGTTAAGAACTTAGTGGGGTGGGGTGGGTGTAATTTCAAAATGCTGATTTTTGCCAATTTTTTTGGCATATTTGTATTATCCATAGCCGAAAACAGGTTTTGTGTAGAAAAAAGAATAAAATTTTTTAAAAAGGGGTGTTTTTTGTGGGGTACAAAAGGAAATCTTACCAAAAGTTCTTTCTATTATATTTGTGGTATATGTATAATTATTCTTTTCCTTCTGTTGTATAGCTGAAAGGCTTCATTCTGTTATATATGCATAATTCTTTTTCTGTAGTATTTATAAATTTTTTGTTGTGTACATAGTATTATTTCAGTTTGTTTCTGTTCTTGTATACGTTTGCTAGCTTTCCCCCAGAAGCTTAATTCTCTAGTGCCTCTTGAGTCACTGACTGACAAGGAAATCAGCTGCAAATATTCTGTGTATCGTGTTTTTGCCTAAATTTCCCATCCGATAAGTTTTTGTCAAGTCTTGTGTTTATTCTGCTTTCCTCTAATTTTTCTCTTTGTTGTGTTCTTTCTGTTCTAAATAAATGTTATTGTTCAACAGTATTCAAGCTGTTACTAATGTTCGCTAAGAAAGTCAATCTAAACATTATTTGCACAATTTATGAAGGTACATGTATGATTTAAAAATATTTTTAACTGGCAGTGTAGCAACAGGTATTGAACTAATAATAATTATCCTTTCTAGTAAAGGTACAACGCCTGAAAGTTTTGTGGGGAGAGGACTAGTCGATTACATCGACGCTAATGTTTCACTGGTACTTAATTTATCGACTCCAAAAGGACGAAAGGCAAAATTGACCTTAGTGGAATTAGAACTCAAAACATACAGATGGACAAAATGCTGCTAGGCATTTCGTCTGGTGTGCTAATGATTCTACTAGCTCACTGTCTTCATAATAATAATGATGATGTTTGCTGCAATATTGGGTGTGCAAAAGTATTCTGTATGTAGTGAAGAAAGAATACCATTAGCAGCTAGAAATATCCTAAAAGTTACCAAAACAATAAAAGTATTCAAGGACAGAAGAAAAACAAGACAAATAACTGGACAGAGAAAGAATTACATGGCTAATTCATGCAACAAACTTAGGATATTTGAAGTAAAGAACACTGGTTGTGGCTGACAGGTGGAAACTTGAAGCAAGAAACCAAATTGCTAATTTTAGCCATTCAAGAACAAGAGATTAGAATGAAATTTGATGAAGATAGGATTTACTAAATTCACACAAACGCAGAATCTGTGGAAAAGGTGATGAAAGTATTAACTGTCTCTTAAGAATGCAGTAGATTAGCACAAAAACTGTATAAATGCAGGAATGATTGTCAGTAAAAGAGAGCATTGGAATGTTAGCTGAGTGTATGGATACAAAGTAGCAGAAAAGTGGTATGAATCAGAACTTGTGTCAGAGAATAATAATTATGGGATTTTATGGGATTCTTCCATAAAGACTGGCAATGTTACTGAAGCAAAGGATATGATAGTAGAGAAGAAAAAAGTGTAAGATCATTGACTTTGCAATACCATATAACAGAGTGGATACCAAAGAAACTGAGAAGTATCAGGGCTTAGCCAGAGAGATAAAGAGACTGTGGAAGACTAAGGTGACAACTGTTCTTGTAATTAGTGCATTTGGTATAACACCCAAACTGCTACCTTACTGGTTGAATGATATTGGAGTTGAGACTCACATTTTCAACCTGCAGAAAAGTGTAATTCTGTATGCTTCAAGAATCCTATGAAAGATTCTTGAGATTTGAGGAGACTTGTTGCCACCAAACCCCAAGACAATACCTCCACTAACTAATGTAGCATGTAATAGCTCTTCAAAGAATTTGGAATTACTATAGAATTATTCTTATCCTTATAGTACTAGGAGCCATGGGAAGAGTTTCAAGAAGTTTGAGTGGTTGACTGAAGATATTGGATATTAAGATGAATTTCTTGATTCTACAGAAAATATGTTTGTTTGGCATAGTGAGGACTATAAGAAAGATGCTGGATACTAAGGTTGCAAGGTATGGCCTGACATCCATGTATCCAATACCAGTAGAGCAAGAATGAAAAGCAGCCGTGTTGCCTTTCATACTTTCAGGGTCGATTAAATAAGTACCAGTGGAGCACTGAGGTTGATGTAGTTGACTAGCCCCCTCCTACATATTTCAGGCCTTGTGCCTATAGTAGAAAGAATTATTATTATTGAGTGAGGAAGCAGCACATGCCATCAAAGTGACATTGGGATACAAATATAGAAAGCCTAATATACCCATCATGACTACTCGTCTGATAAGGGTACACCAGGCACATGCATCACAGCCATATGTGCATGACATGGTGATTTCATATTAAGTAAAACAATACATGACCTTGCAGGTGGGACCCAGTTAGAATTTTATTCAGGCCAAGTAGCCCATCCTACTCAAAAGGTCACTGAATAAGGTTTGTTTTAAGGATGATGAACAAAAAACCCATGTTTCCAAAGGGGAATTATCCAAACTTCAAATAATTCCCCTCAACACATGGCTATGATGCTCCACCACTACTTCTGCTCATGATCAGAGATGCACATATTGTCAACCACGAAGGGACATGCTCAACTGGTTAAGA
>NC_068989.1:30494093-30495528 GCF_001194135.2 Octopus bimaculoides | reverse complement strand
TCAACCACGAAGGGACATGCTCAACTGGTTAAGATCAAACAACTGACAAGCAAATCTGTGGTATTGAGTAGAATATTTGCTGTAGCCAATCTTTTCTACCAAGACAAAACATGCACATAACACTTCCAATCAGTTAAGATGAAAAGCCATGAGAGCCATTGCCTGGTACTGCATATTATTATTAAGAAGGCAGTGAGCTGGCAGAATCATTACCATGCTGGACAAAATGCTTATCAGCATTTTTTCCAGCTTTAGGTTCTGAGTTCAAATTCTAATGAGGCTGACTTTGCCTTTCATCCTTTCGGGATAGATAAAACAAGTACCAGTTGAATACTGGATTCAATATAATTGATGTACCCTCTCGCCTAAGTTTGCTGACTTTACACCAAAATTTGAAACTATTATTATGTGATGAAAACTCACAGCTTATTTTGCTGGGTATGATGGAAAGCCTCTACTGTCCACAGTCAGCAGATTAAGGTGACACTTGTTTACTGGTCATGCTTAAGAACCCTGCGAAGAATTCTTGTAGTTTCAAGTAATGCTGATTTTTGTAGGTGTTCTACCTTCACCTTTGCACCAGTCTTTTTGTCTTTTTTAGCCATGCTGGTAGTTGAGTGCTGATACTTCCAAGTGCACCAATTTCTATTGGTATCAAGTCTACTCTCCTCATTGACCATAACCTTCATATTCCCCACTTCAAATCGTCATAGTTAATTATTTTTTCTTCTTCTTTCACATTGATCCTGTTGTCACCGGGGCATGCTATGTTGATTATCATGCATGTTCTTTCATTTTTATTCACCACAACAATGTCTGGTCAGGTGATCACATTGGATCATTGATCCCACAGGATTTTTGCAATTCTCATTCTTGGTGACTTCATACCACTTCTTTGCTCTCTTTGAAGGCTGTGATTTCCACAGAGCTCCCAGTGGATCGTTCTTGCCATGGCAGAATCGTTAGCACACTGGACAAAATGCTCAGCAGTATTTCACCTATCACTATGTTCTGAGTTCAAATTCCACTGAGGTTGACTTTGCCTTTCATCCTTTCGGAGTTGATAAATAAAGTACCAGTGAAACACTGGGGGTCGATGTAATCGACACATCCCCTCCCCTAAAATGGCTGCCCTTGTAGCAAAATTTGAAACCATTATTATTATTATTATTGTTCAGTAGTTTTATTTTTATAACATGCTTTCACTTCACTACCGAGTGCAGCTTTGTGTGCCTTGGGTATGTGCTGTGTTTGCTGTGATGCTCTTATGGTTACTGTATTGAAAGTGTTTTGCGTAGTATGTGTACAGTGCCCAGTAGTGCAATTTTCTGTATGTTATATATATTTGTAAGTCCTGGTGTTTTTGTTATGTATTTGTCTGAATATTTTTTTATTATACCTAAGGCACCTGCTATGATAGGAATTGTTTCTGTTT
>NC_068989.1:30485601-30488406 GCF_001194135.2 Octopus bimaculoides | reverse complement strand
TAGAAAGCATTTTTTTTCTTCATGATCTTTGACAACTATATCTGGTCTATTTGCCTTAATTTCTCTATCTTTATTATTATTATTATTATTATTATTATTATTATTATTATTATTATTATTGACTTTGCACAGCTTCTAATGCTGGAGATGTACTACGGTGTCAGCTGTTCACTACCAGTGAACTAAGGTAACACCTCTTATTTATTGAGCACCTTCCGGAGTATTTAAGCAGTTCCATGCAGTGCTGTTTTCTGCAAGTGCTCCACCCTTATTGCAGTCCCTATTTGTTCCATGTACTCTCGAGATTTTTGCTCACTGTTCCCAGGGCTCCGACAATTATTGGTACCATTACCACCTTTTTCAGCAACCACAACTGCTTTACCTCCCAAGCTAACCTGTCATACCTATCGACGTTTCTTTCTTCCTTATCACATATCATGTTGTCAGCTGGGCATGCTATATCTATGATCCAGCATAGTTTGGTTTCTTTCTCAATTAAGACTATGTCTGGCTTCCTATTCTCTATCTCATGGTCGCACTGAATCATAAAATCCCACTGGATCTTTGCATTTTCATTTTCAATGATGCCTTCGGGTTTGTGGTCATTAGCATCCCAGACAAAATGCTTAGCAGCGTTTAGGTCAGATTTGCCTCTATATCCTTTCAGGGTCATTGAAATAAGTAGCAGCTGAGCACTGGGGTTAATAAACTTTGTATTTCTTGTCTTCGATAAACTGTTTACATGATTTTTGTCTGTTGTACTTTTTTCTAGGTTTTGTTTTACAGTGTGATTTTTTATTACCTATCTTACCACACTTGAAGCACTTTCTACTTTTATAAGGAGAGTTGAATCTGTAGTGTAATTCTCCACATCCAAAACACGGGTTAATTCTCTGCTTTTCATTTCTTACTTTTAGTTGTACCAACTGTATATGAGAGCAGTTTTTCACTTCGATTTGTGTCTTAGGTTTATTATTCTGTGGCATTCCTCAGATATTTCTTGTGGTGTTAGTTTCTGATTCTGTTCTAATTTAGTCAGGATTTGGTTATGAATTTCTGCATTTTTCTTTACTGTTAAGCCTTGCATGAAAATTAAGTATTTGAACATGTATGGTGTGCATTCATTTTAAATTTCTTTCAGTCCCTATTAACGATTCTGATGTATGTAATAAAATCTTTGCCCTCTTTTTTTGTAATATTAATGCATTGCCAACAAGTATTAAATAAAGAGCTTTTTCACTGAATATTTTTGATAGAATATCCACTGTTTCTTCAAAACAGACTTCACCCAGTCTCTTTGGTAATATGTAATTTCAATATTTTTCATGCTCAACTGGTGCCAACTTTCTCAACAAAAGTTGAGTTTTTTTTTGTCTTGCCAGCTGGAGCATTTTTCTTTAAAAATTTCCTCACACCTTCTAAAGTAAGCAGGAAAGGTAATACCCTCATCTGATGTTTTATGTGAACTCTCTGATGGAGTTTGTGATTGTATCTTCTGTATCAGTTGTACTAATAGTTGCTGTTGTTTCTGAAATTCCAAAAAGTGATGCTGTTGCTGTTGTTGCTATTTATGTAATTCCAACAATTGCTGTTGTTGCAGTAATTGAATCATCATAGTTTGAGCATGTGAAATATGTTTTTGAAAAATAAGAGATTATGGTTTCAAACTGAGTGAGGAGAAATGCGAATTTAAGTACTTAGAACAAATCATTGATAAAAATGGTTGTTGACCAGATCTGTCAAGGGCAGATGCAATTAAAAATATGCCCCCTTTGACACCTTACAAGTTGTTTTTGAACTGGCAAACTATTATCAAATTTATATACCAAATATGCACAAGGTAAATGCTCCACTAAATAATCTACTAAAAAAAGATGTAAAATAGAATTGACATGAAAATTGTCCGGTGTTTGATGAAATTAAAAAGATATTAACATCAGATTTGTCTTTAGTAAATTTTGATCCTGTAATAGCCTCAGATTCCAATGAGTGTGGTATCAGAGCAGTAATGCTACATAAATACAACAACAGCAACATGCCTCATGTTCGCTGTTACCAGCAGAGAAAAATTACAGCCAGATTGAAACAGAGGCTCAAGCAATTATTATTGCCATAAAAAAATTTCATAGATTTTTACATGATACAAATTTTTGACTCTAGATTGATCATCATCCGTTATTATCTATATATGGGTTGAAAAAAGGAATCCGTACTCATAATGCTAATAGGTTGCAATGCTGACGTATTATAATACTAAATTATGACTTTAAAATGGAGTTTATACTATCTAAAAAATTAGGACACACTGATTATCTACTGAACCATTTGAAGATACCATGATTGCAGCATTGCGTGCGGAAAATGAAATTAAATATATTTTATGTAATGTTATACATGAATTACCAGTTACATTACAAGACAAAATTAAAAGCAGAAAACAATGAATTGATTAAAGAAATGAAAGAAATGCTGAAGGCTGTAAAAAGAGATAAAATATGTGTTTTGCTAAATGCAACATAAATTCAAATCTATTCTCAATTTGTGAAAATGTGTTAATGTACATCATCATTGTTTAATGTCTGCTTTCCATGCTAGTATGGGTTGGACAATTTAACTGAGGACTGGCGAACCACATGGCTGCACCAGGCTCCAATCTGATCTGGCAGAGTTTCTACAGCTGGATGCCCTTCCTAACACCAACCACTTCGAGAGTGCAGTGGGTGCTTTTACATGCCACTGGCATGAGGGCCAGTTTGGCGGTACTGGCAACGGCCATGCTCAAATGGTGTTTTTTACATGCCATCT
>NC_068989.1:30472090-30485591 GCF_001194135.2 Octopus bimaculoides | reverse complement strand
TGGTAACGATTACACTCAAATGGTGCTTTTTACATGCCATCTGCATAGAAGTCAGTCCAGCGGCACTGGCAACGACCTCACTCGAATGTTTTGTTCATGTGCCACCGGCACAAGTGCCAGTAAGGCGACACTGGTAACGATTACACTCAAATGGTGCTTTTTACATGCCACCAGCATGAAAGCCAGGCAGCTGCTCTGGCAGTGATCTCGCTTGCATGGTGCTGTTAGCACTCCACTGGCACGGGTGCCAGTCATGGAATTTGGTTCAATTTCGATTCACTTGCCCCAACAGGTCTTCGCAACCAGTGTTTAGTGTCCAATGAAGGAAGGTTGGTTCAATGTCGAATTCGATTTCGATTTCGATTTCACTTGCCTCAACAGGTCTTCACAAGTAGGGTTTTGTGTCCAAAGAAGGAAAGGTACACATAAGTGGGCTTGCCAGCCACACTACCATAGCAATTACTAAAGTAATTTCACATTGGTCACCCAGAGATTTCAAGAATGAAATCGTTAATGAGAAGTTATATGTATTGACCAAGAATGGACTGAGACATTAAAGAACTAGTGAAAGCATGCAGAGCTTGTGCTCTAGCAGCAAAATCACCTTCCACAAAATGGCAACCATGGCCAAAAACAGATATCCTGTGGTCCAGACTGCATGTTGATTTCACAGATCCACTTAACAGTTCATATTACCTTGTTGTGGTAGACAGTTTTTTTAAGTGGCTTCAAGTACATAAGTGTAAATAAACCCAACAAATTGTTCAGCAGATATGGTATTCCTGTTACCATTATGTCTGACAATGGAACTCAGTTTACTGCAAATGAGTTCAAACAATTATATAAAATTTTCTCTATCAAATATGTAACCACCCCACCATAGCATCCTAGATCAAATGGTCAAGCAGAGCATTTTATTGATACTTTTAAGGGGGCTTTAAAAAAGGCAGACAATGAGGTAATGACCTAGCACTTCAACATTTTCTAAGAGTATACCATGTAACACCTAATCCTATTACCCAGTCTGGAATGTCACTCACAAGAAAATAACATTTTAATATTCAATTTTTTATATCTTCTATCTGTCAAAAAATTTATCTCTCTATCCACATTGACAAATACATTGATGTGTGGATGAAAGAAGGAAGAGTAATAATAATAAACTTGTCATAGAGAGATAGATTTTTCAATCAAAGTGAAATAACTTTACAAAATAGCCATGGATGTTATTAGTTCTAAAAACAAACAACTGAACTGAAATGAAATTATATAATCTTGGATGACAAACAACTTAGACTTTGTTACTGAATAGTATAATGGTGGCAGTGGTGAATGGATAGTGAAAAGTATAGATTCTTCTTTAATTTAATTAGATTTTTTAATATCATCTATCACTTAATGCGTGTGCATAAGTGCAATTATTTATCATCTGCTTACTTGAATTGATATTTGCTTATACAATATGGATGACAGACAATGTAAGCTAACAAGAGAAAGAATGAGATGGCATAGACAATGATGTAAAGAGAAGCAGAGGGACAAATTACTAGGAGAGCACAGTAGCAATAAAGCGAGCATTTACAAAAGATAAAGGAACATATAGAATATAAAATGTAAATGAAAGAGAATGTCAAAAAGACAAAGTTACATTGGTGACATGAATATTTTCTGTAATCATTGTGAAGCTCTTAGATATATAAATGAACATCTGAACCACTGAGAGAATGAGAAAATCATGCTCCTTCAATTACGGCATTATCCAGGAAGAATCAAAATCAAATCAAATCACAATCAAATGGAAATTGTAGTTGTGGCCATTACCAGTCCTGGTGGCACGCAATGAGCACCATTCATGCATGGGTTGCTGTCAGAGCTGCCTGACTGGTTCCCGATGCTGGCGGCATGTAAAAAGCACCATCTGAATGTGGTCGATGCCAGCCCTCCCCGGCTTAACTGCCTCCTGTGCTGGTGACACATAAAAAGCACCATCAGAACATGGCTGATGCCAGTGGCATGTAAAAAGCACCCACTACACTCTTGGAGTGGTTGGCATTAATTAGAAAAGGAATCCAGATCAGATTGGAGCCTGGTGTGGCCTCCTGGTTTACCAGTCCCCAGTCAAACCGTCCAACTCATGCCAGCATGAAAAACAGATGTTAAACGATGATGATGATGATGATGATGAACCAAAAGGTATTTTAAAGTGAAAATAATGCAGAATATACAATCTATAAAGGAATATAAATTTTTATAGCTTTATATAAACTTACAACTATTTAAGAAGTTTCGTATTTACTGTGGAATTTCCATGGGTACTGCTAGTTATTATTATTGAAAACATTGCGCAGTATCCAATATTGTGATGTTGTAGATTGAAGATACTGTGTGTACTGGGAGTTTGTACTGTCCATCAAGTATGCCTGAAGTTCCAAGTAACGCTGATTTTTTGCTGTACACCAAGCTTGTAGAGTATTTCTAATGTCCAGATGTTTCTTCAGATTGGATGGCATATTACCCAATGCTCCAATGATAACAGGAATAACCTTTATGTTTGACTCTCATGGCTGCTACATTGTGGCAATCTTAATTCTCAAGTCTCTATATTTGTCTGCCCCTTCTCTTTCTTTCATGATAATATGTTGATTTGTTGATTGCAGACATGAAAAGGTAGCTCAAAACCTTCACTGGCTACTCTGCCAGAAGTACGGATACAAAGTTAAGGGTGCTTTGCACCAACATGTATCAGAAAAGGTAATTGATGAAAACAAGAAGATAAAAATCCTCTGGGACTTTGACTTCCAGACAGACAAGGTGTTAGAGCACTGAAGGCCAGATATAGTAACCTTTAGGAGGAACAAACAAGAGTGCCCAGCAAAATTTCAGGGCCAGTTAATCACTAAAGGAATTCAATCACAAATCTTACATTGGCTGCTAAAATTATGCATGAAAGTTTGATTTTCCATGGTACTTTTAGTTATGTCATTTGCAATTTCTTTTAATCATGATCCACTATCATTACTATTTTTAGCTATGTCAATAAGAATTTCCTTTGATCATGATCCACTATAATCACATTTAACATAATAGCACACAAAAACATTTGCATGTTTCCAGTAATCCCCTATCATCATCATCACCATCACCATCATCATCACCATCATCATCACCATCACCATCATCATCATCATTGTTTAACGCCCGCTTTCCATGCTGGCATGGGTTGGACGGTTTGACTGAGGACTAGCAAGCCAGAAGGCTGCACCAGGCTCCAATCTGATCTGGCAAGGTTTCTACAGCTGGATGTCCTTTCTAATGCCAACCACTCCAAGATTGTAGTGGGTGCTTTTTATGTGGCACTGGCACGAAGGCCAGTCAGGCAGTACTGGCATCAATCACACATGAATGGTGCTTTTTACATGCCACAGGCATGGGAGCTAGTCAGGCACTACTGGCATCAGACATGACAATAACTTCACTTGACTCAACAGGTCTTCGCAAACACAGTTTATTGCCCAATGAAGGGTACTCTTACATGGGCCTGTTATGCTGCACTGGCATAGGCCACAGTTATGGTCTCACTTGGCTTGCTGGGTCTTCTCAAGCACAGCATATCGCCAAAGGTCTCGGTCACTCATCATTGTCTCCGTGAGGCCCAATGTTCGAAGGTCGTGCTTCACCACCTCATTGTACAAATCCATTTTATTCTCAATAACCTGGGATTTTTAATTTGACTTATTTGTATGATGTGGAGAATCAGAGCAGTGGTGGAAGTGAATGATATATCATCATGAAGATGTTAGCAGAATTAACTGCCCTGGGGGTACTCATGTTGCATCCCCTCACCTTGTGGTAAAATTTTTGTCCAAACTTGTAACACAAACTTCAATAATTTATAGACAAAGTTAGATGGAATTTTTTGGTTTGACTGTTTTTCAAAAGCATTTATGTATGCTTCCACCCTCTCATCATGGTCAATACTGGGGTATAGTGAAGAAACATCCATGGTTGTCAAAAAACAGTTTTCAACAGTACTTTGGGTTTTGAAAAATTGTTGATTTTATACACATAATCAAAAATATCCCAAATATAGGGATTTATTTTTTTGCTACAGGGAGAAGAAAGTCATTCAGCCACAAATTTTGGCTGTGCAACTTTTATACCCACTGTAAATTGGCCACAATGGAGGAAACTTTCCAAACTTTGTGTATTTTTTGGAAGGCCATGAAATATAGGTGTTTTTTGTTCTGACCACAAAATCCTAGATTCAGTGTCATGAAATTGTTTATTTTTTATTTACAAAATTATTTTGTCAAGTTCCTCTCTGTAATTGGAGTTTGGATCAACAGTTTGGATTTAAGTGACAAAACTTCATAAAAAATTTTGTCACTTAAAACTGCTTTACAAGTTGAAATATGCTCCTCCTTGTCCATAATTACAATAGCACACCTACCCTATCTGCCATTTTAATAACAACAGAATCATTGTTAGCTAGATGATGCACTAATGGAGTGCATTATGCTGAGAGTTTATGAGGCTATCCCAGGTCTTCTTTCTACTTGTTATCAGGCTTTCCTTAAAGCATGTCTGACAGGATTCAAGAAATTCTAGCAGGACACATTCCTGAGCTTCATCCAAATACCAATTTGGATTTTTTTCAGTCCAATTATGCCAGATTTGATCATCATCATTTTCAGTAAACATGGGGTTTTCTGATTCTGTGATACCATTTTTTTCAAAAACATATTCCTTAAGCTTGTGACAGTGAACAAACTGAAATAATCCTTGAGCTAGTTTATTTTTGTCTAATCTCTAGACAAAGATATTGTCTGAATAAAGTTTTATAACTGACTTATTTTCTAATATGATAGATTTCTAATGTGAGCAAATGTTTTCCACAGTATTACTCTCATTAGATTTCTGATTGTCTTTTAATTTTAGTAGTAATTCTTCACTTAAAAATGTAGAACTTATTGAGTGACAAAAATTGTGAATAATTATATGAGAGGTCATAACATTTTGTCATATTTCTAGGAGTAACTCATTTCTGGGTGAGTGAGAAAAAGTGAGTGATTTCTTTGGTTTTTGTTGGCATCTGATCAATTTTAACTTTTGGGAAAGGAACAAATTTGTTGTGCTCAAGGCAAAATTTAAAATGTTACCAATTGCAAAAAAAAAAAGCAAAAATTGATGATATTTTATCTAAAAAGGAACACTAAATATTCTTAGTCATACTTGGAATTTCCATATTTCTGGGTTTTTTTATTTTTGATTTTGAACCTAAGGAAGACTGACATAGTGTCAAAATATTGTTTTGTTCAATAAACAAAGTCAATTTCTATCTATTACAAATTATATCATACTCTTCTTATTGCTTTCTTTAATTTTGTGAAGGCAATGAGCTGGCAGAATCATTAGCATACCGGGCAAAATACTTAGTGGCATTTCGTCTGCCCTTACATTTTGAGTTCAAATTCTGCTGTGGCCGACTTCGTCTGTCATCCTTCCAGGGTTGATAAATAAGTACCAGTCAAGCACTGAAGTTGTTGTAATCAACTAACTCCCTCCCCCAAAATTTCAAGCTTTGTGCCTATAATAGAAAGGATTATTATTATCACAACTTTCTTATTTCTTTATTGCCCAGAAGGGGCTAAACATAGAGGGGACAAACAAGGACAGACAAAGGGATTAAGTCAATTACATCGACCCCAGTGCGTAACTGGTACTTAATTTATTGACCCTGAAAGGATGAAAGGCAAAGTTGACCTCGGCGGAATTTGAACTCAGAACGTAATGGCAGACGAAATACCGCTAAGCATTTTGCCTGGTGTGCTAACCTTTCTGCCAGCTTGCTGCCTTTCACAACTTTCTTGTTGCTTTGTTTTGTATTGTGTTGAGTCAACAGTTTTGCAATATTTTGGTAACTTATTTGCTTTATTCATCAAGTTAGAACAAAAGCAGCTTAGCATTCTGTTATAAAGCAGTCTTTTTCCACTGTTGTAGCTGTCTTTGTACAATGGTTGTCACTCTGATAGATATTGTTATAATCAATAGGATGTTTTTACCTGGCGCTGTACAACCCCCAGTCATACATTGTTGATCGTTATAATGCCCACTCAGTATCACATTATTACTAGATAATACAGACACGACTATCAACACATTCTACATGTACTCTCCGTACTCTCTCAATACTGACCGATGTCACCTTACTTATAGGGACTGCCTCATTCCACTCAGCACGTGGGAGGGGTGTACTATTATACAACATCTTCCCTTTTAAGTTTTTCTTAAGAAGTGTCATTTTATTCAGCAATGATATTTTTATTCACCCCCACCTCCCTTTTTTGAAGCTTTTTTTTGGCGGGGGAACAGTTTAATATTCTTTTTAACAAGAATTCACACTTTTCCTCCACACCGAAGGGAAACTGCTTAAATTTAATATAAGCCATGGCGTGTGTTAATTTTTAACAAATGTGAGCACATGCGACTAAAACCTCGTTTGCCCTTGTTGAAAAATCTGTGCAAACTCTTCATTTATCCTTCTTCTTTTACATGTACACCGTCAGTGCTGCCCAGTCTGCATTGTCATTCTTTTCAATTATACCAAGACTTTCCAGTTATTTGTTAACCTGGCCTATTTCTGCAAGTGGTACATTTCTTTTTGATTTAAATATTTGCATTTCACTTTGTTTTACTGCAATCTTTTTGCTTCAGTCCTTCAGCCACATATGAGCCTTTGATTGAGGCAACTATATTTCTACACAAAACACTTATGGGCTTCTTCCATAAATTGAATAATTCTATCCAGTCTGTGACAAATAAATTAAGTGATTCTGTCAACACATGTATCTTTGCCTTTTTGTTTGACCTTGAAATGTTACGTTACATATGCATTCACTGATAAAATATAATCTTTTTCCTGTAACACCATGTGCTACCCTTTTAGATTTAATTAATTTCAGCTTACCGATATGTTTCCGCATTTTTTCGTTTATAATAATCATGTCACTATCTGTGTCAAAGTTCAATTTTACTTTTGTATTTTCAATTTTCAAATGTATGAATTTTCTATTCATACATTACCCTTTTTTTTTAATGACAAACTATTTTTTTTTACCATTTTTCTGATGTTTTATCATCTTCATCCTACAGTGAGTTTATATGTCCTATATTACTACAATGAAAATACTCCACTTTTTTAAATGGACAATTTTTCCTCAGGTGTGTACCACCACATGCAAAACATGGGTTTGTACCCTGATGCTTGTTGTGTTTCTTAGAAATACTTTATTCAGACTATCCAACACTGGTTTTACTTAGAAACAAGCTTTATGCTCAATTTCCTCTCTGTGTCATGTCTTAATTTAAGTATCCTTTCACATTCTTCAAACACTTTTTGCAGGGTTACATTCTGGCTTTGCCCCAGCTTTGCAAGAATTCTAGTTCTGACTTCTGCATCCTTTTTGGCAGTTAGTCCCTGTGTAAAACCAGGCATTTAAACATATCTGGAGTTAATTCATCTGAAGCCACTTTTCTGTCAGTTCTTTCATCCCACACTGATACCAGTTCTTGTCTTTCAAGGCAAAGAACCCCTTCACTGAAGCTTTGCCTCTTTTTGATTGATGAAGCATCATGTGAACAGAAAGTGATTCATGGATCAGAACAAATAATAATCCCAGGAAGCTAAGTCTGGACTGTATGCTGGCTGTAGTATCAGTTCCTGGAGTTTATTCTAGTTTATTCAAATGTTATGAAGTCTTGCATTGTCTAACTGAAGAAGAGCTCACTAGCTCACAGTGCCAGGTATTTTTGCCATACAATGGCATAAATTCACTCCAGCTGTTTGGAGTGTAGGTTGAGATCAATGATTCAACCATCTGGAACAAACTTGCTGTGAGTTATCCCCTCATAACTCCACTGGACACAGAGCGTTACCTTGTGTACAAACACCCAAGTTTGGTGACAAGTTTCAGAAGCTGGCCTTTGCTTAAATACTGCTTATGCACATTAGGATTGCAGAAAAATATATCCCTCAGGTTATTAGTTGTGTGTTATTTACTTTGTGAGTTCACAATACTTCATCAAACAAGAGGAGGTGGAAGCTTCAGTCAAGGAATTCTTCAGCTCAAAGGACAAGAACTGGTATTAGTATGGGATCGAAGAACTGGCAGAAAAGTAGCTTCAGATGGTGCAACATGATTGCCTCTTCTTTGAATGCTAGGATGCTTTGTTGTAATTTGACAAATAAAGCAAATAAGTTACCAAAATATTGCAAAAATTTTTACTCACTCACCCAGAGACTTCAAGTAACAGCAAGGTGAACATTTTACCATGAGAGTTATTTATGATTAGCAATGATATATTGTAAAGAAAGGAGATCAGATTTTGAGAACTAAGATTCCCTTAACTTTGTTATATTTCCATTTTGAAAGAGTTTAAAAAAAATAAGTTGTTTTTTAATCAGGTTGACAGGGTTTTTCTTAGGATGTGTGCAGTACCTTTGAGAACAATTCTTTTGTAGTTCTGCTATTTTGAGGTTTCCTAGTATTTGGCCATAGTTTTTAAGAGTGCCATTTGGTATTGTCCCTAAAACTCTGATAATCACAGGTCCAGTTGCCACATTTTTGAAGCCTCTATTTCACAGTCCTTGTATTTACCTAACTTTTTAAATGTTTTTACAGAAGCATTGTAGTCTAATAGGACTGACATATTTATGAACAAATAAGTTTTGTCAATGTGATTTTTTTTTACCTATTATCATTTTTATAATTTTTTATTATTGCTATATGTGATCTGATTTGAAATATGTTTGGAGTAGTTTTATTTATGCTTTTATTCAGTTGAAGACAGTCTGACAACTGTGACTACTTCTTTTGACAACAAATAATTTCTCCAAATTAATATCAGCCTGTAGGAAACACACACATATATAATGCTACATGACAGATATAGGTAACAAGTTTATGAAATCAGTGGAATTAGGAAATAAATGAGGTATGCATAATCATTTGAAACACTTAGTTAAAAATGAGAACTAGCCATTAAAGGCATCACTTGAGTATCCAGATAGTGAATAGATGATGTTTGATTAATAAAAAAAAAATGTCTGGTGTTGACATTGCGAGGTACCTATAGAGGAAAGTCAAGAAGTGATGGGAACAGGTCTGAAGGTGGTTGGCTTCATAGATCATATGATCTAATATTAAGTTGAATAGAGTGACATGCTGTAATGTTGACCTGTCTAATTCAAAATGCCTTATGAATTATTAATTGCCATTAAGGACACCATATTTCATTATGCAGCCATAATACACTATGAGGTATGTTAAAGGCTTATAAGTCAATACTGTGCCTCACCTGTGTTAGCAGTGCTATTAATCATTTTTTAAAGTTATCTCTTCAGATTTTCTATAGAAATTAAAGCCAGCATTGATTTGTTACAACGTTTCATATACAAATATGCTTAATGTAAACAATGCAGTTAAAGATAGCATGACAAAATATGGTGTTCTTACCAGCAATTAATATGCATGTTGCCTGGAATGTGCTTATTATGTAAAACTGGTGTATCCAATAATGTTACACTGCTATATTTGGTGGCTATTTTAGCAACGTGTTCATAGATGGTGAATGGGTTGCATGTGGTGCTAAAGAAGGCGAAAATACTCCTGAAATATGGCATTGACTTATTTGTATACGAGACATTGTAACAAATCAGTGCTGGCTCTAATTTCTATAGAAAATGTGTAGAGATAACTTTAAAAAGTGACTTATGAATTATGTTTATTATCATTAAGCTTATAGAATTTTTTTTATTCAAGTTGTATCCCTAAGAAACATTTTCTAAAGTTATGCAATAACTGTATCATTAAAAAATGCCTTGTTTAAGATCTAGACATGGCGTAAATTTTCCTTTTCTATGATCAACTACTATTTAATTTAATAATTAAGTTACAAGAATTAATTTAAATTTCATTTTTACTGTCATTTCACCTTTGAAAGGCATTAATGTCATACATTTTAATTCTTTTCTATATAATTTATGTTCTACTACTAAGTCAATTTAATGTACTTTGTAAACATAGTGCTGCATATAATAGTTTTTAGGTCCTTATCTTTTCTAAAATAAGAAGCAATGAGTTTAAAAGAAAATCCCATATATGAAATGATATCATTAATCATTTGGCTTGGTTTGTTAAACCAGATCATTTGTTTTTATACTTCATTTTGAGTGTAATTAGTTGCAGGAAAACTGTTGTAAGAATCTGTCTACTACGACTACCTAACTGCTACCAAGTAGAGACTGTTAAAACCTGTTACGTATCTGCCTCAGGTAAGCAAGCCATAACACTTGGGTTATTTTAAGAGTCCTCTAGGTAAATGCTAATATGAGTGGCAAGTAAAAACTAGGTATATTTGTAACTTACTTGGTGTAGTGGTTGGATACATTCTTATCAACTTGTGCTTGCTGTCTGTTCTTTAGTTTTTATTATAGTAATTCTGTTACACTTTAGCCATTTTCTTCGTTCAAGTCAATATGATAGTTACAATTTAACTGGATACGATAATAGTTAATCCCATGTACATACTTGTTTTTACTGGTTTGTGTGATTGAGGAACTCAAAAAGATTGTTTTGGCATTACAGTTGGACAGTTACCTTCTAATATTTGTTTAATAGTAACTTCTGAACTTATTTTCTATAGTTCTTTTAGTTTTTATCTTCACATCTAATTTTGTAAGTACATTCTTATAATTTCTTCCATTTGCTTCCTTCCTTAATTTTGTGTGCATTTACTTTTTATTTGCTTTTGTTCTGTGTTATTTTAAATATGAAATAGTTAAAACTTCAATATGAGTAAAATATTCACCAGTAATAATTATTTTAGTTTAAGGGATATCCTCTCTCAAAACAAATTTTCACAGTAAACATACTTTCATTGTCCCAGTTTTAAAACAAATTCTCACTTTTTACCAGAAAGACTGTTTATGAAAGCTACGAACATATTTTTATCAGTAGACCATGAGTTGACTGTTCTCTACAGAGATAGTCCACCAATTTTTTGGTGCTGAAGTACTGCAATAACATTCTTGCTGCTCTGTTGCTAGCGACAGCTAAGTTACATAATTTATTTTAAGATTACACTCAAAGCAGCATATAACTTTTAATTAGTGTTTTATCCAAGCTTAACTTGACTTACCTCTGTTTCTTTCTAAATAAATATTAAATCAATATTTATGATTTAGGGCATTCCTTAAGTCTTAGTTTTCTTCATTATTTTATCATATCTGATAATGTTTGCAGCATCAGGCTGTTAGTGATGACATTTTTAATTTCTTGATTGCAAGAAATTAATAATTTTATATGTAAATATTTTATATGTAAAAATTATTTGCCATGTATTCAAATATTCCTGTGAATAAGATCTCCTAACATGAGTAAATCATTTTTTATCTTTAATGATCCAGTTAAAGATTTTATCTTTAATGATCCAGTTAACAATCCAGTTACTTTTGAAATTTTATATAGTAGATAGAATGTTTTTTTTTAATCTCCTTTTCACAATTAACTCAGTTTATTGTGGATTAATCCTATTTTGCTCTTGCATATAATTTTTCAATATTTTACTGTGATATATTGTTATACATGATTTCATCAACATCATTTAAACTAAATATTTCTACTATGTCTGAGATATTAAAAGCTTGGATTCTGAATTTACAAATGAACTGTAATTAATTTAGATTGGCCATATTTGGCACCATGGTCAATGAAAATCAGATACAAATGTTGCTGTCTGTTCTTCATAATCAGTGTACATATTGTTTTATTAGTTGTTACAATTTTGTAATACAAAAACATGAAATTATTCGGCAAACTCTTTGTGTCATATCTGAGTTACCCATTCAGTTGACCTTATTGTAGATGGCACTCATCAACATCATTGAACATGGCTTTAAGCTTGAATATGTAATCTTGTTTACCATACATATGGTGTGTGTGTGTGTGTAGTTAGCTGTGTTCTATTTCCACAATATGCTTAAAGAGCTTTGCTTGCATTTACTTAATCCCTATTTTGCTTCATTATATATATATATATAAAATGATGAAATAATATAATGATAATTATATATATATATATTATGAACAATTTATTTAGCTTACATCTGTTTTAAATAGTTTAGCACAATGCAGTTGTTGCATGTTGATGATGTTGATGTCCAATATTTTAAACCCAAGTTTGTCCCCATTAACGAGGGTGGCCAGATCTATCTCACTCTTACAGCAACCGCTCTCACACCATCTCACCATCTCACCTGGTTTTGGATGTCCTCCTTAGCTTATGCTCATGGTTGGTCAGTACAAGCAGTTCCACTGTTACCAAAATTCAGAAATTTGTCTGATGGGTGAAAATTTATTTGACCACCAGACAATATTCACCAGCAACAACTGGAAGTGTAAAAAACTATCAAAAAGATTACTCAACAATTGTCCAGAAATCAAATTGTGAGGATATTTCTGATGTTTGTTGTGGGGGAGTAATGTGGTCACAGGTAAGGTAGCATAAATCACCTCCCAGCTAGCAGACCTACTTTGTGACCCTAGAGTGTGTAAGAGGTGGAGGTGCATAGCTTAGCGGTTAGGTTGTTGGCTTATGATTGTAAGTTCCCGAGTTCAATTCAACAACGTGTTGTGCCCTTGAGCAAGACACTTTATTTCACATTACTCCAGTCCACTCAGCTGGCAAAAATGAGTCATACCCGTATTTCAAAGGTCCAGCCTTGTCACATTCTGTGTCATGCTGAATCTTCCTGAGAACTACAATAAGGGTACACACATTAGTGGAGTGCTCAACCACTTGCATGTTAATTTCATGAGCAGACTGTTCCATTGATTGGATCAACTGGAATGTAACAGATGGAATACCAGTTTAGTTGTGAAGGCACATGACTTAGTAGTTAGGGTATTCAACTAATGAGTTCAAAAACTGGTGGTGCATTGTGTCCATGAGCAAGACACTTTATTTCACATTGCTCCAGTGTACTCAGCTGGCAAAAACGTGTAGTATCTGTATTTCAAAGGGCCAACCTAGTCACACTCTGTGTCATGCTGAATTTCTCGGAGAACATTAAGGATACATGTGTTTGTGGAGTGCTCAGCAACTTGCACTTTAATTTTACAAGTAGGGTGTTCCATTGATTGGATCAACTAGAACCCTCATTGTAATTGATAGAGTGCCAGAGTGAGTAGGCAAGGGAAAAGAGATACAAATAGAAACAGAAAAGGAAAAAGAAAAAGAGGAGGCACCTAATAGGGGTAGTATTGCTCTAGAAATTAAAGCAGAACTTATTAATTTAGAGTTTAATTAAAGAGTGGTTAGGAGAATTATTATAAACTATGTAATTATAACAGATATGGCTAAATCAATAAATAAAATGTATAGATGGAAAAATACTTAGTGATACTTAGGTATATGTATATATATATATATATATATATAT
>NC_068989.1:30464604-30471582 GCF_001194135.2 Octopus bimaculoides | reverse complement strand
TATACATGCATATATATACATATATCACTCATACATATGCACAGACACACACACACACATATATGAGGGGTATATGTCTATGTAGGCACATTGAAAGGTAGGTCTAGTGAGATTGTTGAGATGCTTGAACAGAGGCATGTTGATGTATGTTGCATCCAAGAGGTAAGGTGGAGAGGAGCTTCAGCAAGGTTCCTAACAGGCAAGGCACATAGGTATAAAATCTTCTGGAAAGGTAACAGTGACAAGGTAGGTGGCATGGACATACTTTTTGCAGAGAAATGGGTGGATAAGGTCTTAGTGGTAGCCAGAATGGGTGATAGAGTGCTTAAGCTTAGGATAGTCTTACAGAACAGTAGAGTGACAATTATCTCTGCCTAAGCCCCTCAAATGGACAGAAGGATTACTTTTATGACATTCTTCTGCAGGCTACCTCAAAGACAAGTGACAATGATCTCTTCTTCGTGGCTGGGTATTTCAATGGGCATGTCAAACGGCAGTCTAGTATCTTCCATGGTGTGCATGGGGACCATGGATTTGGCTCCTGAAACAAAGAGGGAACAAGGTTACTGGAGTTCAGGGATGCAAATAATCTTTTGATCTGCAGCATGAACTTCAGGAAACCAACCAGCCACCTGATAATCTACCAAGCAGGTGTCTGTGCTAACCAGATCAATTACATTCTCACCAAACAGTATGATGCATGGTTGCTCCTAAATACAAAGACCTTCCCTGGTGAAGAATGTACCCTCCAGCATAGACTAGTAATTAGTGACTTTAGATTCTAGGCCTGAAGGATGCAAAGAAGTAAACCAATCTGGAAAAGAAGGATTTGGAAGCTTAAGGGCCCTTCATATAGTCAGAGATTTAGGGACATCTTAATTGAGTAAATCAATGAAAGGGAGGAGGAGCTACAGACGAGTGACATAGAGAGCAACTGGGAATTCCAGGACAGCTTGCTGAGTGCTACAGACCAAATCTATGGCTGGTGCAAAGTCCCGTCCAGACCTAAGGTAGCATGGAACGATGCAGAAGACAGGGCCACTAGAGCTAAGAAACAGGCCTGGATGAATAGGGACAGCAGGTACTGTATCAGATTGCCAGAAGGGATGCTAGGAGACAAGTATATCTAACCAAGGGAGAAGCAGAAAAGAAGCAGGTTGTCTATGATCAGCGACATGAGGACCAAAGTGTTTCAGATTACAAGACAGTGTGTGAGAGAAAATTGTGATGTCATAGGAGAGAAATGTGTCCGTATGGATGATGATGATGCACTTGCATGTAATGATTCTGCAAAGAAAGAGGCATGGAAATGCTATTATGAAAGACTGCTGAATGTAGAGAATGAGTGGGAGGAGAAGAGTCTGCCAAAGGTTGAACCCATTGAGGGACCAGCAACCCGAATTGACAGTTACATGGTAGATAAAGCAATTAAAGATATGAAGATAGGAATCTTCACTAAGATGCTTAAAATATCTGGTGGTGTGGGTTATGGTGTAGTTACCCATATTGTAAATCAGGTGACTCACGAAGGAGTCATACACAATGACTGGTGTAGCAGCATCATAGTCAATTGCTACAAAAGTAAAGATGGTACCTTAGATAGAAATAATTACAGAGGTATCAAATTGCTGGATCAGGTGATGAAAATTATGGCGAGAGTCATAGCCCAACTAATTAGGGAGAGGGTTAGATAAGATGCATCACTGATGCTATATTCCTGGTGAGGCAGCTGCAGGAGAAATACTTAGCCAAAGATAAACCTCTGTACTTGGCCATTTTTGACTTGGAGAAAGCCTTTGAAAGGGCCCCCTCATCAATTATCTGGTAGTCAATGTAGAAACTAGGGATAGATGAGGGGTTGGTGAGAACTGTACAAGCTAAGTACAGGGATGCTACCAATAAGGTGAGGGTTGGCAATGAGTACAGCAAAGAATTCAGAGTACAAGTAGGGTCCACCAAGGATTGTGCTCAGCCCCCACCTTGTTCATCATAGTCCTCCAAGCAATAAGAGAGGAATTCAAGACAGGCTACCCCTGAGAGCTCCTCTATGTTGATGACGATCTTATAGCAAAATCACTACCTGAACTAGAGAAGTTCCATGTATGGAAGCAAGGTCTAGAATTTAAGTGTCTTAAAGTCAATCTAGCAAAAACCAAAGTTTTAGTAAGTAGGAAAGCACAGAAATCGCAAATCACTTCAGGTAGACGACCCTGCTCAATCTGTAGAAAATGTGTACGTAGAAACTCCATGAGATGCACCCGGTATAAGCTTTGGACACATAAAAGGTTCAGCAATATCAGAGGAAGGTTAACAGGGAAACTAACTTTTGTATGCGGAAGATGCACAGGTACAATAAACGCTGAAAATGGGCAGAAAATAGACTCCATCAACTTCCCCCGAGGGGGGGGGGGCAAGCTAGAGGTAGTAGATAGCTTCTGTTATCTAGGTGACCAAGTTAGTAGTGGAGGTGGATGCTCTGAGAGCACAGCTGTGAGAATAAGATTAGGATGGACAAAGTTCAGATAACTCTTACACCTGCTGGCAACAAAGGGCCTCTCTCTCAGAGTGAAAGGCAGATTGTTTAATGCCTGTGCGTGGACAGCTATGCTGCATGGCAGTGAAACATGGGCTGTGACAGCTGAGGACATGTATAGGCTTGAAAGAAATGAAGCTAGCATGCTTCACTGGATGTGCAATGAATGTTAGACAGAGTGTAAGTATCCTGAGAGAAAAGTTAGGCATAACAGGCATCAGATGTGGTGTGCAAGAGAGATAACTGCACTGGTATGGTCATGTGATGCATATGGATGAGGACACTTGTGCAAAGAAATGCCAATCTCTAACTGTGGAGGGAACCTGTGGTAGAGGTAGACCCAGGAAGACATGGAACGAAGTGGTGAAGCATGATCTTCAAACTTTGAGCCTCAAGAGTCATTGACTAGTGACCAAGACCTCTAGTGATGTGCTGTGCTTGAGAGGACCTCTCAAGCCAAGTGCAACCATGCTGGTGGCATGTAAAGAACACCTTTCGAGTGTTGGGCCTCATGGAAGCAAAGTGGCTAAGTTTCTTTCAAGCATTGGGACTCACAGAGTCAAAGTGGTTGAGTCCTTTTCGAGTGTTGGGCCTCATGAAAGCAATGACCAAGACCTTTGGCATTATGCCATGCTTGAGAAGAAGACCCATTAAGCCTAGCAAAATTGCAGTCATGGCAGATACCAGTGTCACACAAATTGGCACATAAAAGTACCCCAGTGTCATGCAAATGGTACATGTGTCCATTACACTCTTAGAGTGGTTGGTGTTAGGAAGGACATCCAGGCATAGAAAACCATGCCTAATCAGACAAGAGTCTGGTGCAGCCTTCCAGCATGCCAGCCCATTCAAACCATCTAACCCATGGACAAAGGACGTTAAATGATGATGATGATATATATATATATATATATATATATATAGATATAGCTATATTAAGTCCCATGAGGTAGACTGGGGATGGGTATGATTAAGGTGAATATAATGTAATCATATATATATATATATATATATATATATATCATCATCATCATCATCGTTTAACGTCCGCTTTCCATGCTAGCATGGGTTGGACGATTTGACTGAGGACTGGTGCAACCGGATGGCTACACCAGGCTCCAATCTAATTTGGCAGAGTTTCTACAGCTGGATGCCCTTCCTAACGTCAACCACTCAGATATATATATATATATATACACAGGCACACCTCACCTTACATCGTTAATTGGTTCCAGGAGATGCAACTTAAGTTGAAAAATGACTTAAGTTGAATTAAGTTATCTCTTGGCTAGGCCGAATTTACTTGGTTAAACTGATAATAACCAGTCCGAGTTCTGTACCTTATTTATGAATGCATTTTCAATAATACATGGTTTGTAAAAACCTATTTTAAGCTTACAAACAAGTAATTTTTATTTTTCAATGCAGTACCGTAAAAAAAAAAGTAATCTAAATTTACAAATACAATTTGGCAGTGTTTACTGGATGCTTTATTTATGAATGCAGTTTACAATAAGACATGGTAAATAAAAGCCTTTTTTAAGCTTAAAAAACAAATTCGCAAATTCATAATTATTATTATTTTACAATGGTAAAAAAAAAACTAAATTGTTTTAAAGTTACCAATTCGTACATACATGATGGTTTACATTGCAGATGTAGATGCTTATGGATCGTGAACATCAACAGCTGATTCTGGCTGTTCTTGTTGTTTGATGCGCTTAAAAAACCAGTTGAGAGTTCCTTGAACTGTCTTCTTCTTTTCATCAAGGATTACATTATAAGGAGCAAAAGCTTCATGACAAGCCCCCATAATCTTGGAAAAGCATTGAGCATTTGGATCCATATCTTCGAACATAGAAAGGCCTTTTTCAATATATGTAAATGCTAGCTGCATTTTCTTAATGGTAAAGTGGCATGACTCAGGTTTGACTTCTTCCTCTTCTTTATTTTGCTGTTCGAAAAGCTCTATCAAATCCTCGTTCATCAGGGGCTGCTTATCATTTTCAAATAAATCTGTGAAATTCTCCCCCTCCAAATCCATTTCCAGTTTTTTGCTTGTAGTCACCAGCATTTGATGGCAATATTATCAAACCCCTTAAAATCATTCACAAATTGCAGGTATAGCTTCTTCCATACACCATTCTTAGCCATGCTCTGTACATCATTCCATGCCACTCCTATATTCTGTACAGCCTTGTAGATATTGTATCTCTTCCAAAAGTCACAATGTGTGGTGGACTCATCAGAATCAGTTGCAGTTATTGCTTGCCACAGCATACGCTTCATATAGTAATGCTTGAAGATAGCAGTTATTCCTTGATCCATTGGCTGCAGAAGGGACGTGGTGTTTGGAGGGAGTTATACGATGATAACATTGGGGTCGAAATCTGCGATGCTTTGCAGGTGGCCAGGAGCATTATCTAAGGTAAGTAAAACTTCAAAAGGAATTCCCTTCTCCTTACAGTAAATCTCTGCTGCTGGGATAAAATGATTGAAGAACTAATCATAAAAAACAACAACAGTAACCCATGCTCATAATTTAGCCATCCATATAACAGGGAAAGATGCCTTGGGTATGTTCTTCCTGGCACAGGGGTTGTGTGCATGACACACAAGCAATGACTTTAACTTAAAATCTCCTTCACAGTTACTTCCTAACATAATGATCACACATTCTTTTGAGACCTTGTAGCCTGGAATAGTTTTCTCCTCCTTGGAAATGAATGAACGGTCAGGCAATTTTTTCCAATACAATCTAGTTTCATCTACATTAAAAATCTGTTCAGGAAGAAACCCATTTTCTTCAATGATTTTCTTTAATGCATTAGGAAATTCTACCGCTGCTTGTTCGTCAGCTTATGCACTTTCACCTTGCTTCTTAATGGAGTGATAACTTCTTCGCTCCTTAAATCTCATGAACCATCCTTCACTTGCCCTTGAACTCTCCATCTTTCTCATCTGGATATTTTTTCTACATGTCCTCAAACAAAAACAATGCTTTCTCTTGAATGATTTCTTGACTAATAGTAGCATGAAGACTTTCAATTCCTTCAAAGATTTGCCTCTTTTCTTATTGATAATAGCGTTCTTCATCCCTGGGGCTTCAGATTTGATATGTGCTAAAATCTTGTCCTTATTGTGTATAATTGTCAATACAGTTGTCTGACTCATCCCAAAAGATTGTGCAATTGCTACCACTTTTTCATCTTTTTCATGGCGTTTTATCATGGCCAGTTTATCTTCCAGAGCATTATAGCATGATGCTTAGCACTTTCCATATGAATTTTCTTAGGAGCCATGGGGGCAAATAATAAAGTCACAAAGGAATGAGAATGAGAAAGTAGTTGATAAACAGATGTAAACAAATCTGAATTCAAAACAATCGCAGGAATCATGAGTGACAACGATGCCTCATAGTAGATGTTGGAACTACAGTGCAATATGAGCTCCTAAAGACTGATAAATAAGACAACACAGCTGATTTCGTGATTTTGTTCACTAAGCTACACTACTTTATGGTGTATATCTTAACATTTACTGTACATATTTTAATATGATTTTATATGCATTTTTTTCTTATTTATTGTACAGAAACATGATTTTATGTACTTTTAACGGTTTTCTGGTGATTTTACAATTCCAATATTTGTGGCGGACAGACGTAAAGTCGAGTAAAATGACTGAACTTGATTTTTATTTTTCCATATATTATTTTTGAAAACCGACGTATAATCAAGAGTGACTTAAATAAGACCAACTTAAGCCGAGGTATGCCTGTATATAGGTTATGTTTAAATTAAAGTTTAGATAGGAGACTTTAAATGTATCCAAACCTTGTTTTGAGTATGTCCCTAGTAGTGTGTCTTGAGAGTATGTTCACCACATATGGCTACCAGGCATCATCCATAGTACTATGTGTACTGTGGGGGTTGGCATGCTACCCACCTTTAACACAATTGGACAGATGGTGCTCCTGTCTCTAGCAGCTATGGCAAAAGAGGTTGTGAGGTGGACAAGGCTGAGAGGCTTGAAGAAAGATACCTTCTTTAGTCAAGCTCTCCTCACAGGATCTATGTAAAGAATTCCTTGGTGGACATTTAATATATTTTAAATAATTGATAGGGAAGACAGAGCATACTGTAAGCTTTATTTAGCATGATGATTGTTTTGGCTTACATCTGCACTGCTCCCCAGTGACTGGGGAGTGATATAATGGAATTGAATGTACCCCACAGTGCAGAAGAAACATCAACAGGTTACATAATCCATTACAGTGTTATAATATGTACATTTCCCTACTGTATAGAGTAAGATGGTGTTGGTGTGATGCGTGCATTTATAGTAGTTCACAGATTCTTTAATGAGGCAGGATATTTGGTATGTATTCAGGAAGTGGTAGGTAAAGAATGCCTGTATATATATATATATATATATATATATAT
>NC_068989.1:30456089-30464338 GCF_001194135.2 Octopus bimaculoides | reverse complement strand
TATATATATATATATATATATATATATATATATATATATATATGTATTATATAAGTAGGTAATAAAGTAAATGCTGACATTCTTAATGTGACAAGTATGATAATTTTAATCAATCAATAGTTTCCTTATTGAGAAAACAATCTGGATGCACTCATAACCAATGGTTGAGTGACATCTTCTGAGTGAACTTAGGTAGGCCCTTCATGTGATCATTTGTATGTGTGGTGTGTATGTATTGATGATATAAAAGGGTAGTATACCTGTTTATTATTAGTTCTTTGCAAACAGAACTGTGAAATGCTGCAATGTTTAAGTATATTAAAAATAGTGATTGATTAACTTATCAGCTTGGCTCCTCTTCCTATTATGCTACATTGAACTTAAGGTTGCCAAGGTCTTATTCACAACTGATAGACTGGGAAAGAATTGATTAAAGAAATTCATCTAAACTCACAAAACTGTTGTAAAATCCACAAACTTTGTTGAAGACAGACAATAGGGAAAATATAAGATTTTGACAGAGGTTCTGGTCATTTCTAATCAGACACAGAGGTACCTGATCAAACAGTAGGTGGTAATAAGCAAACACCACTCAGCAGACATTCCAGCCTGACCAATATTTACCCACAATGCTATTGATATGTTGCAAAACATCTAATAGGTTAAAATATCAAGTCACCTTTGAGATAATTTATACATTAAGAGCAAAAAAATAACAAATGTAGTAAAATACATATATTTTCAGTAGAATTTTACAATAATAATAATGATAATAATAAAAGTAATGCTTTCTAATTTAGGTGCAGAACCAGTAATTTTGGGAGGATTAATCAATGCCATTGAAATCATTACTTACTGGTACTTTATTTTACTGACCTTAGAGAGATGAAAAGTGAAGTTAAGATATAAACTCAGAAATAATGATAATATATCAATAAAATCAAGTACCAGTGAACAATTGAGGCTAGTGGTATCAACTAAACCCCTCCCACAAAGCTGCAGGCCTAAATTAGAAACCATTATTATTCCGGAATGTTGTCAGGCGCTCATTGCCCTCTACCATTCAAGTAATGCAGTCGATGAAAGTTCCACGATAGCAATTTATAGAAATCTAGTGGCGGGTAAGAGCTATGAAGCCCTTGATGAAATTGTAAGCATCAACAAGGATAAACTATCTGGTGAGTTTTTGGCAGACATTCAGGCCAGGAATTACCATGGATAACTTCCAGAAACCCTTGTCCTGGCAGTGCTACTGTGGAGCACTACTGGTTCAAGACAAACTCTATAGGTATGGAAGCACTGTAAAGTAAGACTACCTGAGAGCATTATTGAACTATGGAGTTATCTCAGCTGTTATCACATATAGGATGAATCCGACCATACACTGAGTTTAGTGTGAGGGTTGCCTTGCCACCCACCTTTAACAAGATTGGACAGATAGTGCTTCTGTCTCTAGTGGCTATGGCAAAAGAGGTTGTGAGGTGGACAAGGCTGAGAGGCTTGAAGAAAGACACCTTCCTCTTCAGTTAAGCTCTCATCAACTTTTTTAAGTTCCACTTGGAAATGAAAGTGGAGATGGAGAGGGAAATATCACCCAGTGAATTTATGAAAAGGTGGGGGACTGTGGTAAAAATGGTTAGGGTAAATAGATCGACTCTAAACATGCATTTGTAGATTAGAGAACAACAGTTGGGCAAGGGCTCATGCTGATAGTGGTTGGGGTAATCCTGGATCTGTGGGGTTCATTGATGGGCCCAAGTTGAAGGTTCTCCTGTATTAGGGGGACTACTTCATTCATGTGTTAATACGCTTTGTACAGGGGTCGGCTGAAAAGTTCATAGGCTGACCAAGATATTCGTATGGAATATGACCAAATGAAATATATTTTTCAATATTTTTCCTCTTGTGGTCCACATCTTCCCTCACTCTTACAGTACTTGGTGAAGAAGCTTTCATCCTGTTGGTCAAAAATGTCATCAACAGAAGATATGACATCATCATCACTGTGATACTAGTTCCCAGCAAAGTGTTTATTCATGTTGGAGAACAGATGATAGTTGGATGAGGCCAAATCAGGAGAATAGCAAGGGTGATCAACTAGCTCAAAGTCACAGTCATGTACATCAGTCATTGAAAGCAAGGATTTGTGTTCTGAAGCATTGCACTGATGAAATAAAACCCCTTTCATCAGTTTTCTTAGGTGTTTGGTCTTGATAACATTTCAATACTACCTCAGCAAGTTGGCATAGTATACTCTCCATTGATGATGTGGCCCTTTTGAAGACAGTCAGTAAACACAATGCCTTTTGCATCCCAAAAAACTGAGATCATTACCTTCCCTGCAGATAAAACGACCTTGGCTTTCTTTAGAGCAAGTAACAAGGGGTGTTTTCCACTGCATGAATTGTTTCTTCGTCTCTAGCTCAAAGTGATGAACCCAACACTCATCCTGGAGTGAAACATTCAAGGAAACCAGCTAGATCTACCTGAAACAATGTTAGATTTTCCTGTGATGTGATCAGCCTGGTGTGCTTTTGATCATGTGTCACAAAATGTGGCAGCCATGCAAAATTCATTGTGCAGAATATTCTTAATTCTCTCATTGGACATGCTAATAGCATTGGCTATTTGATTTATAGTCATTTACCTGTCATTCATCACCATATGGTAAACAATGTTTTCCTTGGTGGTGGCAGTTGCAGGATGTTCAGATGTTGGACCAACTTCAAGACTTTCCATTCCCCTCCTAAGTTCAGTTGCCCACTTTTGCACTGTTGATAAAGCTGGAGTCTCATCCCCTAATGGAGCAACCATGTCAGCATAAATGTTGTTGGGAGTTAAACCCCTTTTCTGCAGGTACTTGATAACACCATGATGCCAAGTTTTGTCAATTTTCCCAAAAAGTTGCTACTAGCTACTTTTGAAGTCTTCTTTGAACAATCAGATGACAGTTTACCTGGAAAAAAACTCTGCTGTTATTAATAAGAAGAGATGAAATTAATGCATGCAAATTTCACAGTTGTAGCATCACTTCTTCACAATCAGCCTATGAACTTTTCAATCCACCCTTGTATACTATTCTTTTATTCTTTTACTTGTTTCAGTCATTTGACTGTGGCCATGCTGGAGCACTGCTTTTAGTCGAACGAATCGACTGTAAGTCTTGGCTAGTACAGCAAATTACTCATACAATAGTGCACTTGTACTGCGAGGTTCTACTGTATTATTATTATTAAATGAGAGAGCTATTCGTGCCATCAAAGTGACACTGGGGTACAAATATACAAAGCCCAATATACCTATCATGATTATCCATCTGATAAGTAATGTGGGTTCGATTGTAACATGGTGTGTGTAGTTACTAATTTAGAGTGAGTGTTCTATGATTTAATGTATGAAGAGTATCCGTGAGAGAATCCATTTCAATGTCCTTTTTAATAAAGGTGAATAAAGAATGTTCAGAAGACAGTTCATTTACATTGAAAGAGTGTAAACTTTATTTAAATAAAACAAGTGCTGGCAAGTAGTAATTATGATTAATCTTCATGTGTATGTGAACAAAATACACATGTATGTAAGACAGGAAAAACCTCATGACTTACTTCATACACAGAAGGGTTATGTGGAAGCCATTGTGAGCTAATAAAAGAACAAGAATGTACTGCTCGTTTTGAAGCAGAATGGTAGTTGATATCATTCACGTGAGTTGCACACAGTTAGTGATGGACACAAATAATTGTGGCATGTCAAAGGAAGAGATGTTGTTTCTAGGCAGTCTTTTCAGCAACTGGTTTGAAACTGCCGCTTCTCTGCTGTAGTGAATTCCTTTTAGCTCAGGCAGATCACTGCCTTATTATTCATACGTAATAGATCATTCTTGTCTTGCTACAAGGATACATCAAGCATATGCATCAAAACGATATGTGCAGAACATGATGATCTCATATCAAAATAAATAGTGCATGACCTTGCAGGTGGAGCCTAGTTAAAATTTTCTTCAGATTGAGTAGCCCATCCCACTCAACAGACTCCTGAATAAGGATGTTGAACGAAATATCCATGTTTCCTGAGGTGAAATATTAAAACGCCAAAGAATTCCTCTCGACATATGGCTATGATGCTACCCCACTACTTCTGCTCATGATCAGAGATGCAAGTATCATTAGCCACTGAGGGACATACTCAACTGGTTAAGGTAAAAAAAACTAACAAGTGAATTTGTGGTATTGAGCAGAATTTTTGCTGTAGCCCATCTTTTATACCAAGACAAAATATGTACATGATAACATTTTCAGTCAGTTAACATCAGAAACCATGAGAGCCATTGCTGGTACTGTATCAGGGCATTATTATCATCATTATCTTCATTCAATTTTGTTTCCATTTCTTGCCGAGTGTCTTCCCAACACTTAGGGCAAAGAAACTCACTGTATACATTGGTAGGCTATTAAATTAAGCACACCTGATTGTTCATTTACAAAGCCATGTGATAGAAAAAAAGGGGAAGAAATAAAATAGAAAGAAAAAGGGAAGAAGGAAAGAATGGAAAAAAAACCCCAGAAAATAAAAGGGGAAAAGGAAAGAAAATTCACAGCGACAATGCTCTTTTCAATACATTTGATGTACTGGTTAAGACAATCTTTTTTGCACTTCCAGCATGGATGGTAAGCCAGGGATCATACTTAAATAACTTTCAGTTCCCTTTTTGATCATTTCAAGTGCTCCTACATCCACTGGTGTTGTAACCGTTTTGAGATGCTACACTTCCAACCTGAGTATTATACATGAACTCACTAGCAAATTTTTTGTTCTCCTTCATCACAGAATGAAGCTTCTTATGTTTCTCATGGTTTTCAATGAGTTTTAGCATCCAGGCGTTAGATGTTTCAAGATATTTGGCCAGTCCAATTGTGGTGGTTTTGCAAGACATTTCCACTGCTGTTGTAATGATAAGGTTGAAGTAATTGTAACAGTAATAATGGTGGAGTTGACAGTAGTGGCAGAGATAATAACTGTCTCTACATCTGTATCACAGGGCTCAATACTAATAATTTTAATGTAACACAAAAATGTCTTACAAAAGAAAAAGGGAAACTACAACGGTACACCGAATTGCTTGTCTTATGGTTAATCTGGAAGCACATCTCCCAAGAGAAAATATACAGTGACAATGTTCTTCTCATCTCAATACGTGTGACGTATCAGTTAAGACTATTTTTTGTACTTCCTGCATAGATGGTAAGCCAGGGATCATACTTAAATAGTTTTCAGTTCCTTTTTTGATCATATCAAGTGCTCCTACAATCACTGATATCGTAACCATCTTGAGATACCACATTTTTTCAATTTCAATCAGCAAATTTTTATATTTTCTGAGCTTATCAAATTCTTTTGCCGAAATATTATGATCACAAGGTATGCTCATGCCAATCAATAAACAAATTTTATTGTTTTGGTCTTTCACAACAATATCTAGTTTATTAGCTTTGATGGTCCGGTCTGTATGTACTGGAAAGTCCCAAAAAATTGTTACATTTTCTCACTCAGTTACAGCCTCAGGATGGTGTTTGTACCATTTGTCAGCAGTTTTGATTTTATAATGCTGACATATTATCGAGTATAGATATTGGCCAAATCTGTCAAGTCTAAATTTATACTCTACCATTTCAATCTCGTCGTTGCCATATTGGCACTTTGGGTCTACTCCATTTTTCATCATATTGGTTTGGTAGTTCCAGGTCAATAAGGTCTGGTCTTGAGCAACTAAAATAAAGCCTTCGCTCTCTGCTTTTAACCCTGAGCTCCATAGCCACTGATGGATGTGTTTCTGGTCTACATCAGCTTGTTTGCTTCAAGCCACATATTTGCCATGCAGAGGTTTTTGTTCCCACCTATCTGTCAGTTGTTCAAATTCTTTTTGCTTTATCATCGATTTCACCTTCTTTGCAACAACAGTTACTGCACTTCCATCATGCTGTTCAACCTGGATATTATGCACAAACTCGCAAGTAAATTTTTTTGCTCTCCTTCATGACAGAATGAAGCTTCTTACATCTCTCATGGTTTTTATTATTACTATTATTGTCACTTTTATTATTATTGCTAAAAAGGGAGTGAACTGGTAGAATCGTTAGCATGCCAGGCAAAATGCTTATCAGCATTTCGTCTGTCTTTATATTCTTAGTTCAAATTCCACTGTGGTCAACTTTGCCTTTTATCCTTTTGGGGCCAAAAAAATAAGTACAAGTCATGTACTGAAATCAATGTGATTGACTTACCCCGTCCCACAAATTTCAGGCCTTGTGCCCATTGTAATAAAGGATTATTATTATTATTGAAGATAGTGAACCTGTAGAATCATTAGGGAGTTGGACAAAATACTTAGTAGCATTTATTCCAGCTCTTTACATTCTAAGTTCAAATACCACTAAAGTTAACTTTGCTGTTCATGCTTCTGGAATCAATAAAATAAGTACTAGTTGAATACTGAGATCAATGTAATAGGCTTACCTCTACCCTTAAAATTGCCTAGTGCTAAAATTTGGAACCATCATAATTATTCTATTATTAATAGAATTTTTGTTTGAAGTATGTTAGATGATATAAACATTATTAATATAACATAAGTAATGTACATGAATGGTTAAATGTTGTGAAGCTGTGGTACATCGTCCAGAGTAGAACCTTTTAAATCGATCCACATCATACCCAGATTAGTATATCATTTCTTACAACTGTCCATTTTATCTGTCAGAAGTTAATCTTTTGTCCCTTGACTTTTCCTCCTGTATCCCTGCTGTTCCACTGGCAGCTTGTCATTCATTTCAAGGAAGTCATACACAATTAGATATTATTCTTGTCATCAACTTCCATGTTAAGAGTAGGCAGGAGATTGGCCAGTAATTATCCACCACTGCAGAGATGATCAAAATATCTGGCAGTGTTGGCTATAGCCTAGTCACCTGTATAGTTAACCAGGGGATACACGAAGGAGACATAACCAATGACTGGTGTAGCAGCACCATAGTCAACTGCTATAAAGGTAAAGGTGACGCTTTAGATACAAATAATTACAGAGGTATCAAGTTGCTGGATCAGGTAATGAAAGTCATGGAGAGGGTCATAGCCAAACTAAATTAAAGAGAGAGTCAGTTTAGATGAGATACAGTTTGGTTTTGTGCCAGGGAAAAGCACCACTGATGCTATATTTCTTGTAAAACAGCTGCAGGAGAAATACCTAGCCAAAGATAAACCTCTGTACCAGGCTTTTGTTGACATGGAAGCCTTTGACAGGGTCCCCTGCTCCCTTATCTGGTGGTCAATGAGGAAACTAGGGATAGATGAGTGGTTAGTGAGAGCTGTGCAAGCCATGTACAGGGACGCTGTCATTAAGGTGAGGGTTGGCAACGAGTACAGTGAAGAATTCCGAGTAGAGGTAGGGGTCCACCAAGGTTCAGTCCTCAACCCCCTCCTATTTATCATAGTCCTCCAGTCCACAGGAATTCAAGACAGGATGCCCCTGGGAGTTCCTCTATGCTGATGACCTTGTCCTAATTGCTGAGTCACTATCAGAACTAGAGAAGTTTCAGGTGTGGAAGCAAGGACTAGAATCGAAGGGCCTTAGAGTCAACCTAGCTAAAACCAAAGTCTTAATAAGTAGGAAGTAGACAAAACACAAACCCCTTCAGGTAGATGACCCTGCATTATCTGTAGAAAAAGGCATAGGTAGAAACTCTATAAGATGTACCCAGTGTAAGCTATGGATACATAAGAGGTGCAGCAATATCAACAGTTGCTGGAAGTTATGTTGAAGTCCAAAAGTACTTCAGGTTTGTTCTCGCCAGACAGTGTAGCAAATGTAATTTCAGAATTTAGCTATAATCCAGAAGAAGGTATTACATTTTCTGCATATTTTTGAAGATATGAAGAAATCTTCAAAGAGGAATGCAAAAATTGGATGGACAATGAAAAAGTACGATTACTTTTAAGAACTTTATCCCCTGCTACACATGAAAAATACTCTAACTACATTCTGCTGAAAAAAGCATGCGAAATTTGTTTCAATGAAACAATTAAATTGTTATCGAAAATTTTCAATGAAAGAAGCTCCCTGTTCAATATTCACTGGGAATGTTTGAATTTAGTAAAAAGAGATGATGAAGATTTTATCACCTCTACTGGGGTCGTCAATCGAGAAGGTGAAAAATTCAAACTAAAAGAATTAAACACCAGACATGTTCAAATGTCAA
>NC_068989.1:30455311-30455872 GCF_001194135.2 Octopus bimaculoides | reverse complement strand
AAAATCAAAGAAAAGGATTACTCTTACATACATGCATGTCAACCTGTAACAAATAAAGAAAAAGAAAAACGAAGATCAAGACCTAATCCATGCTATGGGTGTGGAGGTCTCTTTCACTTTAAGACAAAAGTAAATGAATAAAATCTTTTTACGGAAATTAACGAATGACAACTCTGCAAGTCAAAGTGAAAGATCACCTAAGCAACTTTCTTTATTATAATACAGATGTGACTAATTCGGAGAAACATTACTTTCGTTATTCACACATCGTCTGTCTCGTAATCGAACACTGTAATTTTGGTTCAAATTGAAAGTGTAAAACTATTTTCACTTTCTAATGAAACCTGGTCATTGTAGCTTTCAGTATCAGCACGTTTCACTGTTGGGTGGATGGATGGATGGGGAGGGGATTAAAGTCACATACATATGCTAAGACACATGCACAAACATACATTAACGCACACCTCAAGCTTATCTCTATCCCTGTGTGTGTCTGTCTGTGTCTTTAGATGTGTGTGTGTGTGTGTGTGTGTGTGTGTGTGTGTGTGTGTGTGTGTGTGT
>NC_068989.1:30452057-30454908 GCF_001194135.2 Octopus bimaculoides | reverse complement strand
AACACACACACACACACACACACACACACACACACACACACACATACAAACTCTCTTTTATAGATATAGATAGATAAAAAAAACAGACCTAGTTGAAAATAGCGTTTTAGGGTACCAGTTATTATGATATCAGTATTTTCTATAAAGCTTCAAGTTGAGTTTCTGACCAGTTGTGTCAAATCATATGATAATTACTGTGGTGATGATACTTTATAATTATCTTTCATTAAAAGATATTGTGATTAAGTAAACATTTAACCAGTTATCTATTAATGTTATGCCTAATTTTAGAGAAGTTTGATTGGTTTTATTGTTTGGGTCATTAAAATTTGAATAATGAACTTTGACATGAAAGTTGGTTTCTCAGAAACCTGCTTCAAAATTTTACCTGCCATCAATTTTTCGTTTCTTTTTTTTTTTTAACTGTATGGTATTATATCATAAGAGGTATATAATAAGTTAGATCTGCAAAGTAATTTTGATTCGAAGTTGAAGCTGTTTTGTTTTACATTATATATACCTTTCAGAAAGACAAGAGCTTTATTTTTCCTCCTCTACAACACCGGACTTTTCTAACAAGTAAAAAAAATTATCTATTGAGAAATTGTGTATGTATATTTTGTTTTTAATTGTTTTAGTTTGCATTTGCTGGTCAAGGTTCTTGTTTTTATTTTTTAATTCATTTAGTGTTTTTTGTTGTATTTGTGAATGAGAGAGAGAAAGAGAGAGATAGAAAGAAAAGGAGTTGAACCAAATAATTTCTTCAGTTTCTGGTCTAGTCTTCTCACACTTGTCAACTTGTATTCTGTCCAACATGAAGTTGTTAACCAATAGCAAAAAAGGAAAACACTTAACTGCATATCTACCTACCTTTTCAGTAGCAGTGATTTTTTTGACAAGTAGGTTTATCTTTGATAAATTATATAAGTGAGGTAGTCAGTGAAAAAAAAAATGTACAGTAACAATGAGCTAACTTGATTTATAAATTCTAGGATTCCATATGGTGAAATAACATTTACAATGAAGGTAACAAAAACTACATGATATGAAGAGGTAGGCTAGTTCAACTGAATATATTATTGATTACTTTCTTACTAACTTAGAAGTTAACCACATGATCTCTGGTTAAACCTCTATGTTCATACATGATTCGATCATGTACATATACTACCCTATGAATTATGTTGAAACATTTATCATTTCCATATTTAGTTACATCAAATGTTGTTATTGTTGTCTTTGTCTTTCTTAATCTAAAAGTTATGTGCAAGAGTCAATTTAGTTAACTTTGTCCTTTCCCTGAAAATACCAATATTACAAATCATTATTGATATAGATCAAGAAGTTACAAAATGTTATATACGAAATTTATAGTTACAATTGATTTTTATCCATTTTTCTATGTCAGTGTGGATAAAGTTTTTAATTTTTATCCACATGCAAATCAGCACATTTTCATACTGCATATTTTTTTTTATCAATCTTATAATGGGTTGATGCCCAGCCTACTGCTAACTACTCCACCATGAAAATAGAATCTGTTTTCTAGGATAAACTTGAGCTACTTTGCTTCAAGATTCAAGTGCACAGTATGAACTTTTAAATGTATGATTAATAGGAATTAATTTTTAATTTCATACAAATGGTTGAATAAAAGAATAGGTGACTGAATCAAATCCAATATACTGCTAGTACTTATTTTACCTTCTTCAAGGGGCAAAAGATAAAATAAACTCTGATGAACTAGTGAGGTTTTACAACTTATAGAATAAGGTGTTCTACTCTTTTGATTTCATTGTATAAATATTAAAATTATTCATGATGTAATTTTTTTATCCAAAATAATTTGAAATAAGTCAATGATGAAAGGATACTGCAAAATATGATTTATTTTTGTGATTATTGTAATGACTGATCCTTTCTTTTTGATAAAAATTTTTCTTTTGTTCAAAATATTTGGGGAACATAAAGATACTGAAAATTTATACATTGTCATAAAAAACGTTGCAGCCAAAACATTAAATAGCGTTGCTCTATATGATAAATGAAACAAATCAAATAATTTATGCCTTGTGACAAGAAAACATAATAGAATGAACACTGCAAGACAAGTTTTAGTGTTACAACATTTAGGGTTTCAATATTTTATTACTTCTTTCAATATTTGATACATACCACTGCTACTAGATATTCAGATGTAAAGAAATACTACATGTTTTCAACAAGGTAGACTGAAGTTAAGTGGTTCTGTCCCTTTTACCCTTTTATCTAGGCCCAATATAATAGTTGTAATGAGATTTGAACAAATCAATAGATAATCAGTTATCTAATCAGAAAAATACAAAATTTGTGAATTTGTGTGGTTTCTACAAGAGTTAAAAAGATATCCTTTTACAGTAGAGGAAAATTAATTTCATACAAAAAATAAAATGTTATCACAAGTATTGAAATTATTTTACCAAATTTTAACAATACACATGTGTTACAGAATCAGAAATGGATGTATGCGTGTGCTACATATAAAAATAACAAGATTGGCACTCTCAACGTCGGCACGCTGAAAGGTAGATCTGGTGAAATTGTTGAGATGCTTGAACGGAGACGTGTAGATATGTGCTGCATCCAGGAAGTAAGATGGAGAGGAGGTTCTGCGAGGTTCCTCACCGGCAAAGAACACAGGTACAAGATTTTCTGGGCAGGGAACACTGACGGGGTAGGGGGCGTAGGAATACTTCTAGCGGAGAAATGGGTGGATAAGGTAATCGAGGTCGTTAGAGTAAGTGACAGAGTACTTAAGATCAGACTAGTGCTTCATCATAGATTAGCTACTGTCATCTCAGCCTATGCACCT